>NW_006922320.1:589593-613828 GCF_000298275.1 Orycteropus afer afer | reverse complement strand
ATCATGGAGCTGGCACGAGATTGGATAGTGTTTTGTTCTGCTGTGCATGGGGTTACTATGAGTCAGAAATGACTTGATGGCACCTAACAACAGCAAAAAACGGGAAAACCCTCTAGGAGATGGAATGACACAGTTGCTGCAATGATGGGTTCAAGCATAGCGAAGATTGTGAGGATGACACAGAAACAGGCATTGTTTTGTTCTGTTGTACATGGGGTTTCTGTGAGTGAGAACCAACTCAGCAGAACCTGATGATGACGATAAGTGAAGCAATACCAGTACACTTCTGAGGACTGTACACACTGTGCCATTCTTTAAAGGATCTGTTCCTTTTGGCTGGTGGGAACATGGACTGTCTCCAGACCAGTGTGATAACCAAGGATTATCTCCTTGGTCCTTTTCAGAAACTCTCAAACTAGTACTCAACTACAGACTCAAGGGGAACCCTCTGCAGATCTCCTGAGTCCTCACTCTCTCTTTTTCAGAAGCTATCTCCTCTCCTGTATTCTGCCCACAAAATCTAGTCATCTTGGTCTGCCTGAACTCTAAATGTCTCCTCAACTGAGAGGAATGTCCGTGCTCTGGTTGGGTTCTGCTCCCCATGTTGCAGCTTAGAAACTCTCCAGGAGTAGCCAGACCAATTTGGAGGCTCACTTGCTTCCTTCTTTTGGGCATCACTGTACTTCCTTCCATCCAGAGTCTTAAAAGCATCTCCCTTTCTCCTTCTCTCCCTTCTTTCCCCCCTCCTTTCTTCTATCATTTCTTCCTTCTCTTCTACCTTCTTTCCCTCCCTCCCTTCTTTCCTCCCTCTTTGCCTCCTTTCTTCCTTCCCTCCCTTCCTCCTTTCTGTCTTTCTTGTTTAAGGTAGGTTGTAAATCTGGTTCCGTGTTGCTCCGTCATGGCCAGAAGCAGCAATTCCAGATTAATTCTTCCAGGAAATATTTATCTAGTTTCTACTATGTGCTCAGTGTAATTCTAGTTGCTGGAAATAAAGTGTTGAGCAAGACCAACAAGGATTTCTACTCTCATTGAGCTTGTATTTTAGTCTGAAAGAGAAAATATAAAAGTTATAAATTCTGTGTTAATGAAATTGAATAATAACGTGGTTATAGAGGGAGCTGCTCTAAGTGCAGCAGTCAGGAACATCCTGTCTGGGAAGGTAACATGTCAGCTGTGGGCAGAGTTACCTAGGAGATCATTGATGACTCAAACTTGAGTATGGATGAGGACTCCTAAAGAGAGAGAGTAGAATAATAAGAAGAAAACCTGTGACTCAGCCTTGAGAAATCCCAACATTTATTAGGTAGAGTAAGAAGACTTGCGGTGACAGTGATCAACAAAAGAGGCAAAATGAAACTAGCAGTGTGCTTTGTTTCAAAAGCTAAGAGAACTTGAGTTTCAAGAAAGAAGGAACGGCTACCAGAGTTGAATGTTCCTCAAAAAAACAAAGTCACTGGCATCGAGCTGATTGCGACTCATAGTGACCCCTCCTTGGGTTTCCGAGGCAGTATCTCTACAAAAGTAGATTGCCCACTCTGCCTTCCAAGGAGTGGCTGGTGGGTTTGAACCGCCAGCCTTCTTTCTGGTTAGCAGTTAAATGCCTTAGGCACTATGCCACCAGAGCTCCCTAGGAGGCAAGAAAATTGAGAACTAAAGGTTAAATATATCAGTGTGAGGGTCATTGGTGACTTTAGTAAGTGCTGTTTTCACAGAGTGAAAGACTTCAAGCCAAACTGGAGTAGTTCAAGAATAAGAAGGTAATGGAATGGAGAGAGTGACTATAGGATGACTCTTTATTGTAATCCGACTTTAAAAGGGTTAAGTAGAGGAAAATGAGAGATGAAGTGACGTTTTGGTTTTTATTTATGTTACAGTGAGAGACACTCTTTGCATTTGTTTAAACAACATGAAAATATCTCGGTTGAGAAGAGATGGCCAGTTTTTGCCACAATAGTAGCATATTACAAACCATCCTCTAATTCAGTGGCTTTAAAAAGTAGATAAACATGTTTTGCTCATGGGTCTCTGAGCCCTCATATTAGGCTTGGAGGTTCTTCTGATCTTGATTGGCCTACCTCACAAGTCTTCTTGTTAGCCACCATCAGGTATGTGTTCCACATGTCTCACATCTCTCCAGCAAACTAGCCCAGGCATGTTCTCATGGCAAAGGCAGAGGCATCAGAGAGCAGAGATCATTTGCCAGGCCAAATCACATGAGTGAGGCAGAATGGGAAGACACCACAAAATTACAGGATGAAGAGATTGATGTGGAGATAAGCAAAGAATTGGGACTATTAATGCAATCCACAGATGGTGTATCAGAGGGAGGGGAGTAGGAAGTATTGATCATGATCTTTGATAAGCTCCTGAGAAGGCAGATAAGAATGCAGTCCAAAACTCTCCAAGTCGTGTCACCTTCTACACTCTTTCAGTGTTAGTTGGTTGGCATTATGTTAGATCAACAACGCTAATTGGTAGCATAGAGGAGCTCTGGTAGCATAGTGCCTAAGGCACTTGACTGCTAACCAGGAGGCTGGCGGTTCAAACCCACCAGCCACTCCTCGGAAGGAAGGTTGGGCAATCCTACTTCCGTAGTGATAACTGCCTCGGAAACCCAAGGAGGGGTCGCTATGAGTCGGGGCCGACTCGATGGCAAATAACAACAACAAATTGCTTTTAGTTTCACATTAATACTAAAATTTCCTATTTTCAATCATTTTTGTAAAAGTGACTGAATCACACTTAGGTATTAGTTGGATATGTGAATGCTTATTTTATCTGGCACAGTTTTAGGCACGGTTTTGTTGTATGCACTGATTTCTGAAGAGGATTGGTTTTGTGCACTTGATCTAATTACCTTTATTTCCATTCAGCTAAACTTGAAGTAGATATCACATTTCCTGATAGAAAGCCATCTTTCCACCCTCCATGTTCTCATGTGAGTTCTTAATTACTGTGGTTTGCTCTGATAATTATAATAGCACTTATTAGTTATTTTCTCTGCACCACTGTGCTAATATTTGTGTCATCTCATACTAAAAAAAAAAAAAAAAAAAAAAATCCTAAAATTGTTCATTAGTAACTGTTCAAATCCTATACCAGAATCCAGTTTACCCATGAAAGCAGCTGACTTCTCTCGCCCTTTGAAAAAATGAACGTGTGTTCCCTGAAACCTGGACTTAAAGGTGTCTCAAGAACATGCCTGTGCCCTGACTTTTTCTTTTTTTTTTTTTTTTTTGCTCTGAGGAGTTGAAAGAGATGTGCAGTGGCTCCTTAATTAGATAAATGCTGTCTTGCTGGGAGGAGAGGTTTGTTGTCCAGCTCTCTTGGGTGGGGTCATGGCTCCCTGTCCTTAGGGATAACTGTGTCTGAAATCTGTACACCAGACACTCCCCCACCAATTTAACATGTATTGTGAAGAAATAGATCTGCTGCAAAGGGCCTCTTTCAAGTGCTGAAGAGCAAAGACGTTTCCTTGAAGACTAAGGTGCACTTGACACAAGCTATGGTATTTTCAGTCACTTCATATGCATATGAAAGCTGGACAATGAAAAAAGGAAGACCAAAGAAGAGTCAAGGCTTTTGAGCTGTGGTGCTGGTGAAAAATGCTGAAAGCACCATGGACTGTTAAAAGAGCTAACAAGTCTGTCCTGGAGGAAGTGCAGCCGGAGTGCTCCTTGGAAGTGAGAATGGCCACACTTTGTCTCACCTGCTCTGATCATGTTGTCAGAAGGGATCATTTCCTGGAGAAGGATGTCATGCTTGGTAAGGTGGAGGGACAACGAAGAAGAGGAAGGCCCTCAATGAGATGGACTGACCCAGTGGCTGCAATGATGGGCTCAGGTATAGCAAGGATCTTGGGGCTGGCACAGGACCAGGCGGTGTTTCTTTCTGCTGTGCATGAAGTCACTGTGAGTCTAAGACAACTTGACAGCACCTAACAACAACAACAACATAGGAGAACAGATCATAGGCCCCACACATGCCACTTACAAGTTGTGTAACCTCAAGTTTGTCATTGTAATTCTCGGAGCTTCGGTGGGTTGTTAGGATTGAAAGAATACTTACAGAAGTGAAGCATCAAATACCTCCAGATAAGTTAAAGAAGTATAAATTACTAGAGCTAGTTGTATTTCATTTTTTTAAACAAGAAGAATCGATTATCATTAAGTCACCAAGAATAATTGTGTGGATTTCTGTGACCCCCCCACAAGATTTTCATCTTTTGCACCTTCCAAATGCGCAAACTTTACAAACTTCCGGGAGCTCTGGTGGTGTGGTGCCTAAGGCACTTGACTGTAACCAAAAGGTTGCCGTTTCAAACCCACCAGCCACTGCTCGGAAGGAAGGTTGGGCAATCTACTTTAATAGTGTTACTGCCTCAGAAACCCAAGGAGGGGTCGCTATGAGTCAGAGACGACTTGACAGCACATAACAACAACTACAAACTTCCATTCAGAGGGTAGAGAGGTCTGTATACTGTAGGGTCTCTGAAATTGCTACAGTATTGGAAATAGACGTAAGTCCCTGGCTGATCACTTCAGCCATCCCTTGCTACCAGTTAGGAACCCAGTTTGTTAAAAGAGGCTTTATTTCTTCCTCACTTCCCCCTTTCACCAAAATACAGTGTTAATAATAACCAAATCCACTGTCGTCCAGTTTTTTCTCACCAACCCTATAGGGCAGAGACGAACTGCCCTATAGAGTTTCCAAGACTATAAATCTTAGAAGCAGATGGTCCCATCTTTCTCCTGTGGAGCGGCTAGGGGGTTTGAACTGCTGACCTTTTGGTTTACAGTCAAGCACTTTAACCTCTGTGCCACCAGGTATCCCATTTAATAACAAACCTCTGCATGTGTATCTAACTCCTTGAAGCCTACTCATTGACCCTCATTACATAGTAACAACTCACTGAGGTAAGCAGGCAGATCCCATTCACTACTGTTTCCTTCCAGGTGAGGAAAATCAGGCTAAGGAGGTTACAGCACTCATCCAAGGCTGTAAGGCTGATTATTAAAATATTGTCAACCCTCGGTCCCAGGTCTTTACATTATTTTCCCCAACTCTTTACTCTCTAACACTGGTTTCAGTAGACTCCTGGATATACATACATAAAACCACATTGTCAGATGATGTAAATGCTGCTACTTCAGCTTTGTAATGGTATGAATCAGAAGCTGTGAGAAAAAAAGGCTGGTAAATTTGACTACATAAAATTTAGACCTGATTGCATTCTGAATGACAAAAATCACCATAAGCAGATACAAACCAACAAGTGGGGGGAGGGTGGTAGGGGAGAAGGAGAAGAATTATAACAATGTACCCTCCCTCCCCCCCCAAAAAAAAAAACCGCCACTGCCACTGAGTCAATTCCGACACGTAGTGACCCTGTGGGACAGAGTAGAACTGCCCCAGAGTTTCCAAGGCTGTAATCTTTATGGAAGCAGACTGCACCATCTTTCTTCCACACTGTGGGTTCGAACCACCAACTTTTTGGTTACCAGCAAAATGTATTAACCAATAGGAAAGGACTGATTTTCTTAACACTAAAGAAAAAGTCATCATCCCCATTGGCAAAGGACCCAAAAGGGAATGTAAACTGTTTCTCATATATGAAAATTACACTTACCCTTTCTCACCAAAGAAATGCAAATTAAAACAGTGACATCCCACTCTTTAACCTGATTTTCAGTGATCCCTAAACTCTCCTATATGCTATGGGTAAGAGTGTGAGGAAAGAAAGACATTTCATACATTCTTGGTCAGAGTGTAAACTGGTCCACTATCTATGAAGGACACTTTGCTAATACATATCAGAAACGTCAGAGCACCTACCCTTTGACTGAGCTCTTCCACTCCGAGAAATCAGTGCTATAGGGAGATACACTTGCACACATACTTGGAGACATGTACAGGAATATCTAATGCATTGCTGCTGTTTTAAGCAAAAGATTGAAATAGCCCTAATATCAATCAGTTGAGGATTGATTGGTGAAATCTAATATATCCAGAGTGGAAGTCTATGTACCTGTTAAAAGAACCAAGTTTATGTAACAATCTTCAAAGTATAAATTTTTAAAAAAGCAAAGGTAGGTAACTAGAATGAGGTAGGGAGAGCGGAATGGTTGGAGCACAAATATTTATATACTGCAACGTGAAGAGACTATCTGAAGGGTACACAAGAAATTGGCAACAAAAGTTGCCCTTGGAAGAGGAAGGAGGAGAGATGTTTCATTGTGTAAGTTCACTGATGGATTTCTGAATTTCATCTATTTTCAAAACAAAACACTTTAAAATTAATCACATCAAGAAAAGTTGGAGAGTCATTGACCTCTCTCTTGCTTACAAATATGTATGATTATGCCACAAAGTCCTGACATCAAACCTGCCTAGTCAAGACTTTAATTTGCAAACATAAAGGGTTATTTGTAAACGCTTACTCTAGAGCACAGCCTGAGAGCATGGGCTGTGCCTTTCCCGTCTTTGTGGCCCCATACATGCCTTTCTGTCAGGCACTCAGTAGATGTTTGCCAGAGCATTTACTGTAGTTGACTCTGGGGTTGAAAAGGGAAGGAAAAGTGCTCTGGTGAGTCCTGGAGTAGATGCAGCTTCTCACAATGCTCCAGATACAGCTGCCTTTAGGACTCTAAAGATGGCAGTTCAAACTCCCCAGCCATTCCGCGAAAGGAAGACTGGGCAATCTACTTCCTTAAAGATTTACTGTCTCGGCAACCCAAAGGGAGTCTCTATGAGTCGGAATCGACTGGATGGCAGTGAGTCTGGTTTGGTTTTGGTTTTAGGACTCTAGGAAAAATCAGTCTGTTTTTTGTACGTTAGTTTGTCTCCTAAAAAAATTCCTTGTAGTTTTAGTGTTCCACCACCTCTGGGTCCAGCCCTCACAGGACGACTGCCCTCGTCTGTTCATGGTATTCTGTACGTCAGCAGAGCCCAATTGACTGCACACCCAGTTACCTGGCTTTTGTCAGTGTATATATTTAGGAATTGAACATGGCAATCTGTATATTACTTACTAGTGAAACAGTTTTTTAAAATAAAATCGTATTTCTTTCCCCCTCCATGTATGTAGTCTTATGTACCCCTAAGGTGTGTGTACCTGACTTTGAAAACACCACTCTAGAAAACTTTTTCTTAATTGCCCTTAAATATTGAAAGAAAGTAATGCAGTTATGAAAATATTATTCTTTGATGAACACACATTGGCCAAACAACAGCAAACAGAACAGCAGGCTTGTTCTGGGACCACGGCGTTTTACCCCGAGCCTTCATTACCCTTACCGCAGTTTGATACTGGACTTGATACTAGCTAGTTATCTGGACCAAGAGTGTTTTTATAGCCTTTGCCTTACAGTTTCTCAAAAAGGTGCATATCAAACACTCTTTTACTTTGAAAGTACAAGTAATAAAAATATGAAGACTAGTAGTCCTTGGAGAAAGGAAACACTATTGCTTTCTTTGTGCTTTGGCAACTTGAAGACAACAGCTTGAAGTCCCTGAGGCCGTTGATCTAATAATCACAATTTAAATTTTCTTCCAAAATCAGTTAAGATTTCTGATATGCACAAAGTATTGTGTTTTGGATCTTTTTCATCTGTCACACCTCAAGCCTTGACTTATTTTAAATATATATATATATATATAAATATATATATATGTTTAATCACAACTCTGGTTTTTTTTGTTGTTGTTTTTTTTGGTGATTGTTTCTTTTTTTAATTTTATTGTGATTTGGGTGATAGTTTACAGAGCAAATTCACCTTCCATACAGCAGTTCACTCTGTCTCATGACAATGAGTGTAATCTCCCACAAGCTCCCCTCCCACTTCCTTCCCACAGCCACCTCTTCCCTGTGTCCTTCCCTCCATGCACTCCTGCCCCCTGTGCTGTCTCCCTGTGCATACACAGCCCTTCTATTCTCCCATGATTGATCTCTCCAAGGAGTGTATCTGCCTGATGTAAATGGTCAGCTCATATGCCTGTCTTTTGTTTGGCTGGAAGCCACAGGAGTGGGTTCAATTCCAGACCTGAAGGGCAGCCAGGGGCCGTAGTCTCAGGGGTTTCACCAGGCTCTACCGGACCAGCAAATCTGGTTCCCTCCCCCCCCGACCCAAATGATTTTGAGTTTTGTTCCACATCATTCTCCCACTCTATCCAGGATCTCCTGCAGAGATCCCCATCCGAGTGCTTGACAGTGGTAGCCAAGCACCATCTAGTTCTTCTGGTCTCAGTCATATATATGTATGGGTGTGTGTGTGTGTGTGTGTGTGTGTGTATATGTTGTTATGTGCCGTCGAGTCATACCCAACTCATAGCGACACCCGTTGGGTTTCCGAGGCAGTGTCACTACGGAAGTAGATCGCCCAACCTTCCTTCCAAGGAGTGGCTGGTGGGTTTGAACTGCTAGCCTTCTGGTTAGCAGTCAAGTGCATTAGGCACTATGCTACCAGAGCTCATATATATATATATAGTGATTGATTTGCAGTTTTTGATGAGTAATCTTTTAAGTCACTTTAGTTTATATCACTTTACATAGTATCAGTAATAGTTACAGCTGAAACCATGTCATTCAGTGGACCTGGCGCTGTCTGCCTGGGAACCCAGTGGGAGTGTGATCAAACCCACTGCCATCGAGTCTATTCCAACTCAGAGCCACCCTGTAGGACAGCGTAGAACAGCCCTGTAGCGTTTCCAAGGCTGTCATCTTTATGGAAACAGACTGCCACATTTTTCTCCTGCAGAGTGGCTGGTGGGTTTGAACCACTTTTTGGTTAGCTGCCGAGCACTTTAACCACTGGTTGAGAATATGATGGCTGTGTTAAAGAATGACAGAAATAATGATGGTTTATTGAAATGTCAGTTGCTGAAGCTGCAAGAGGGATCTGAAAAATGCTTATGGAGTCTGCATGTTGTCATTTACCAAGTCTGACAAGTCCCTCAAGTACTAAACACCTCATTTCCTCATTAATATATAAATAAGATTTGTAGACTTAAGAGTGGAAGAAACCAGAGGAGTGATCTAGTCCAACCAGACTAATCTGAGTTGAGTGTCAAATGAGCTAATGTATAGAAAACTTTGGAAACAGTTCACAAACAGAATTCCCATTTGAAGATGTGAATCGGCCGCCACACACAATGTTGAAGAGAAGGAATGACATGCACGTGCTCATTACACGTGTGGCAGACTAGCTGCCCTTTGACTCAAGTTTCTGTGACTCTTAATGAGTAGCACTGTCCCAGATGTTTCATTACATGACTTTAACCAATGTTCATTAAACTGACTGAGCTGTTCTGTGTTTTCCACACTGTACTCGTCTCCAGAGATATGAACGTTAACATCCTTTTCTTCAGGTCTAATACCAGACCATACACATGAAACAATAGTGGACAACCCAAAATAATTTTTAAATTAAGTGCAATACATTTTACTAAGTATTAAAGGTTAGTAGAAGACCAGAAATACGTTGATACCCAAATTATGTCATTTGGGTCCGGCTTTGATGTATAGGTTGGTTAGACAAAGTGGAGGGCAAGTTTTCCTAGGTGAGAACAAGCTTCATGAATGGAATTGTGTTTAATGAGTTTGTGAAATAAGATACAACTCTGATGAGAACAGAGAGTATGCATTAGGAAATAAAGCTGAATAGAGAACAGTCTAACCTAATACGAATCCAAACAGGCTCACAAACTCTTACATCAATACAGATATCCTTTGATTTCGGCAACCACCACAAAACCCTATGGATCCTGATGTTTATTCCTCTGATGAGCTGGCCAACGTGCAGCCTGGACAACTTGCCTGTTTTTCACCATCAAGAGAAGACTCCATTTGACTCCTGATGCCTGTTACTAAGTTCGTCAGGGAGCTAGTCAGTTACACAGAAGGGAAAGAAGGAGCAAGGCTCTGGAATGACAACAGATCTGTGTTCTGGTTCTAGCCCAGTGACTATCTGACCTTGGGCTTATTTATACTCGACTCTGAGATTCACTTTTATCGTATATTAGGATAAGTATGCCAATCGTGCTTGGTTATTGTAAAATGTAAATGAGATAATGGGTTAGTAGCATCCTGCCTAAAGCACTTGACTGCTAACCAGGAGGCTAACCAGGAGGCTGGCAGTTCAAACCCATTAGCCACTCCTCGGAAGGAAGGTTGGGCAATCTACTTCCCTAGTGACACTGCCTCTGAAACCCAAGGATAGGTCGCTATGAGTTGGGTCCGACTCAATGGCACTAACAACAGGCATTCAACAAAGGTTAATTCCTTCTTCCTGTCTCAAGGTGGCTCCCAGAGTATAGGTTAAAGGACAAGCTGTAGGGCTGAATCCTGCCAGGCTCAGTAGATTAAGTAAGGAATGTCCTTCCTGAACTGCAGGCAGTCCCAGATTACAAAGGAGATCCACTCGTAAGTGTGCCTTTAATTTGTAGGTGAGTCAGAACAGGTGCATATGGTTCTCTTTTAAAAGCTGCACATGCAGCAAGCGAAGGTGATGGTGATGAAGACTGTTGAGAGGAGGGCTTGGCTAGTTTCAAAGCGAGGGCGAATTTACAGAACATTAAAGAGCAAGTATGAGTTGTCCGTGACCTGGGGATTCACTGTAGCTAATGCAGTGCATCCAGGTGATGAAGTCTTTGGTCCAGCGTCTGCGTGGGCTCTGGAGCCCCTGGCTTGCACACAGCACTGCTCTCGCACTCAGTTCCGTAAGAATGCAGGAGCTGGGGGATGAAATTAAAAAACCTACTGACTCCTTTCAGGATGTCTATGTTTAGAGGTCCAAACAATAAAACGACTGTATTTTCTTTTACAAGGTTGATAGTTTCTTTGAAATTAAAGTCTAACTAAAATGCCTTAAACTTTTTTTTGCAGCATGCTCCAAATGAGAACTGATGAGACACTGAATTTGTCTGATGGGGACCCAGCAAGTTGCCCTCTGAGTCCCATTAAGATGTGCCTTACTCGTCCCATTGAATGGAATCTGAATCTGACAGCATCATCTCTAGCGAGCTGTACAGTCCATAACCAAAATCTCCCACGGGAAGAGAAATAGATTGCGGTTCTTCTTGCACTATCTTTATTTTGTTATGTCAGTATTCTTTTTGCTGAACAATAAGCATTTATCAATTGATCTTGAAATATTTCTAGTCCTGTGACTTGTCTATATCATGAGCATTAACCATTTTGATTATATTTGTATGTTTTTTACATAATGTTTTGCACCAGACCATTGTGGAATTTTGCAGTACAAATGGATTTTGATGTTTCTCTTTTTAATGGTATTTTGTGAGTTTTGTATGCCCTAAGTTTAAATACATAATTGTCCTATTTTATTTCTGTGCACAAAGTTTTAATATATAATGCATTATGTGGTTTAGAATGCTAGTATTGTAAAGACTTGTGCTGATTGCCTGACCTATGGACAGCTGTGTAGCAGGTGGATACCAACTACCTCGAAGCAAATTGGTAAAAGGCAAAGGTGTCTCTTGGAAGTTTCTCTCTTCAAGTTATATATGTATAGAAAAATGGATCAGAGTTTTTCATTCAATAGCATGTTTTCATTTGTAAGAGAATTTGAGCAGGTCAGTTTTCTCTCTGCTTTTACACTTACAGTCTGTGGGCTATAAGAGCCATGGCACAATTGCATGTTTAATCAGCAAACCTGTGCCTCCACCTCTTACAGACAACACTGTTTGGGTTTTTGTAAGATACCAGTTTTGAATGAAAAACAGTACATGGACTTACATCTATTGGTTTTATTTTATTGCACTTTAGATGTTTATTTTACAGTTTAAAGGAATGCCTTTTTAAAAAGCAGGCTATTATTTCTTACCTTTAATTTCAATAGTGCAAAGCATCGCTTCAGCAATGGCTACGTGACTGTGTCTCAGACTTGAGTAGTGAGAACACTAAAGGTCTGACGCTTAGCTTTGTTTTCCCCACACAGAGAAAGCAAGCTTTGGTGTGGCGGTACATAGTAAGTGTATCAGAACATGGCTTCTTGCCTGGCCTGGAAAGAATGGGATTTAAGTTACCAACTTTTCCTCATAGCACCTTTTGTGTACTTTAAGTCCTTATTCTTTCCTAACCCCTAGAAAATGTTTTTTACATAACAGGGATTAAACAAAAGAAGACCTACCCAAGGAACTGAAAGCACAGGAACAGACACGGAGCCAACAAATGAAACATAGGCATCAGCCTGCCATTATTTCCTATCATCGCCATACCTGCCTTTTCCTTTTGCATAATGAGCATGCTTGCTTTTTAACTGTCAGACTCCTTTTCTAGTTCTGAGTTCTACAGAGCACATTATCTGGATGGAATGTAGCAATGTGGTTCTAAAAGCCAGTAACCTGACTTTAGCTCCAGCTTAGGTCACCTTAAACAAATGGCCTCTGGTAAATAAACTTTTAAAAGCACAATTATTATTAAACTAGACCTGATATTAGGAAATTTCTATCCTGAATAATAAAGAAAAAAGGTAATAATCAGATGAATAAGAACAAGTGTACTGTTGGCCTTTTAACTTGGGTATTGCAGAAAAAGAGGACTAATTTCATATAGTGTAAGTTTCATATACCAGACAAGTGCCTATTTCAGAAGATGACAAGTGAAATTGACACTGGAGAAACAGTACTCATAAATTAATATATAAAGAGGATTTGCTGTCACATTCCTTTCCCATTAGTAGTATTTTTTATTTATAATCAATATTTATAGTTTGATTATGCCAAAAACCAACAAAACAAACAAACAGCTTCATATGTTCAGCATGACTGTGTGTACTTCCGCCACCTCTCCAACTCGGGGACGGCACCACAGACACAGCAGACTAAGTGAACTAGCACTCCCACATGCAAAGACGTCAAAGACAAGAAACCACCGTGCAGGCAGATTATCAAAAATATTTGCAGTGTAGGATTGATGAAACCAGATTGTCAAGATGTTAACTGCTGACGTCGGGTGATGGGTATTTGGGTTGATTACACTGGACTTACTTTTTTTTTAATTCAAAATTTTCTGTAATAAAATGTTTTCTAAAAACCTAGAAGGGCACCAAAGAACCATTTGATCTAACCCCTTCACCTTGGAGATGATGAAAGGAAGGCATAAGGCCACAGGACCTGGAAGGGTTCGAAGTAGCATCTTGGTCTTGGTTTCTTAGCCCAATGCTCTTTCAGCTGTGACTCCATGAACACGCCGGGGCCCGGCTCACACACGTGGCCAGGACAGCAGGACCAGCACTCAGGGCTGTTAGCACATTACAGGCTAACCCATTGCCCTGTGGACACCAGCAGGCTGAGGCCAAGCAGAGTCATGGATGAAATGCCTCCAGAATATCGTGGAGAAGCTTCACACTTCCCTATCCCATTAAAAGATTTCAGTGGAATTGTTTCATTGAACTCTCTTTCCTGAAAATAATAAGCTCCTTCCTGGCCAGTTTGTACGATTTCATTTTTAAATGTGTGTTGTGGCATTTTCAGTGATGTTGGATCTGCCTCCTCTAAACTCATAAGCTTCTCAAATGCAAGCTACTGATTGTATTGTATTTTCAAGTTTTCCATAATGCCAACATTTGAAACTTGAGGGCTGCTAAGACCCACCGAGGCAGCGTGTTTAGAAGTGCTGTTTCAGGGCCACCTCCCACCCCGACGGAACAGACCTCAGTGACGGCTGCAGCACTGAGAGACTGTCCTGCTGCTTCCCCACTGGCCCGGTCAACGGGGAGCCACACAGCAGGAAGTCTAATAAAGAAGTCAGGCATTTTTGTTCTGAATTTGACACAAAGGTAACTTTATTAAAAGTAAATAACTGAAATCATTTTAAAGGGCATTTTTACAAAGAATTCCACCTCCATCATCTCTCTTAACTTCTGTCTTCATTGAGAAACTGTGCAAGATTCAGCTTGCTTTTCTCTAGTGCTGCTGTCTTGGCCCGTCTTGGTAACCTCATCTTCATTTCTGACTCTGGCTCTGGAACGTCACAGTCACTAAACAGATGTCCAAAGTACCAATTTAAATACAGGTTCTCCAACTACAGTTTACTTCAAAATAGACCTCCTGTTCATCTGTGACTGACTGGAATTGATAACCTGAGTCCATTGACTAAGCTTGAACTAAATTCTCAACCAAAAAACAGTGACTGGAATCCACCAACATGAATCCTGGAAAACCTAGCCACATGTCTGTATCTATATGGAACCCAATATTATACAGAAAAAACAAAACCAAGTTTTTGCAATGAAACTTCTGAACAGGGGCCATAACCATAATAACCAAAAGAGCATTGTGGATTCTCAAGGAGTGAAAAATAATTTCAGTTCTCTTCATTTACGTAATAAATTCCTGAAACACTGTAAGCAGCAAGTTTCCCAAAAAGACACTATAAATTTCGTCAGACTTAATCTAAAGTTCTACTGAAAATGCACACATTACAGTTTTACCAATGAAAGGATAAGGCAAGACAGCTACAAACTTTGGGTTTCCCATTTTGGCTTAAGTGGCAGAAACCAAAACTTAACTCTATCATGCAAATCACTAATGTATCCAAATTATAGGCAGATTATTCTATCACTGTAAATGTAGAGAACCCATATGTTACCTAAATCTCACCCAAAATCCACTACCATCATCAGTTATGCCTCAGAGTGACCCTTTAGGACAGAGCAGAACTGCCCTGTTTCCAAGGATATAAATCTTTATGGAAGTAGACTGCTTCACCCTTCTCCTGTGGAGCAGCTGGTGAGTTCGAATTGTTATCCTTTTGGTTAGCAGCCCAATGCTTTAACCACTACACCACCAGAGCTCCTTTCTAAATTGTAAGAGTCTGCTAATTCCAGATAAACTTTAGATTCATGCATATATGGTCCTGTGATTAGCAGACTACATGGGAACATAAATGAGGGAACATTTTATCCAAGATGGCTATCAAGTACTAAAAGCCATGCCAACTATAGGCAAAAGCACACAAGCCATAGGAAATGACAGGCTTTCGATTACTGACTGTAGATCTAAGACGGCTGTTTACAGGCTCACCATTTTGTTATATATCGAGTTTCTCTCATTCACAAGACATGAACTATGGCATCTCTACTTCTCGGCAGCCACCTCTCTGTGTCTCTCTCGCACGCACACGCACACGCACGCACACGCATACCTTTCCGAGTCAGCCTCAGCTGTGTGGCGTCTCCTGCTCACTCTCACCGAAGCTGTCACTCTTCTCCGTCCTTGAACACAGAATAATTCATTATCAGACTTCATTATCAATCGCTTATTGTTTTTAGTCTTGTTTCTGAGTTATCCAAATACCTTTATTTTCCCTCTTTAACACACTGCTCCTTGTTCTCAATCACCGTGATACCGATGATCAAACCCACAATGAAAAGAAACCCAAGAAAGATGACAATTTATATTAATTTTTCTTGTAAGCTCTAATAAGTCTGGGCAAGGGAAAAATAAGGAAATTATGAGCAAGTTATAAGGAGGCAAAGGGGCTCTATGTGTCTGCAGCACAAGGTCTATGAGAAACTAATGCAAACTCGGATGGAAGTGGTTAGGGCCGTAAAGCAGCCCCGGGGAAGTAGAACTTTGACCAGTAAGGTCATGGCTGTTGTGATATTCAAATATGCACACGGCCACGTCAGAGGCTGGGAACTGCAAAAATTCTACTTACTAGAAATGAAGTTACGAAGTAGGACAACAGCACATGCCTAGTGAGGTTCATCACGGGAAGGAATGAAACCGAGCATGCATAAAGGAACTTGGGGTGTTTTTTTAAAATGGTGGAGTTCCCGTGCTTTATTATCCGGCTGAGAGCAATCTGATCAAAGCCAAGCTGTTCAGTAGAACACTGGGGGTGACAATTACATGTCCCACTCACTCATGTTAAGACTTTGCTTTCTTCCATAATTTCCTTTTAAATTTCTAATTCATTTATCTCTGAGAAAACATCCAACAATATGGGACTAATTTGGGATAATACTTAGCAGTTAGTGTTTAAATAATGGATTGGATTGCTTATGAAACAGTATTATGGCCAGATTCCACTTTAAGAATAAAAATGTGAAATCCATATAAAAAGGGACTCAAGATATTTTTCAAGGGTTGCAATGTGGCTGGCTCCTGAGTGGGGTTCTTAGTGTTCTTTACGGTACTTTGCCTGGATGTATTTTCTGATTCTTCTGTAATAAGCATGCACTGCCTTTGTAATAAGAAAATAATAAAACAATAAAAAGATCTGGAATTTTAGATTTTTTTTTCCAAGTAATCTCCTAATGTTCAGCATTTACTTTATTCCATGTTGGATATACCTTGAGAAGTAAATTAAGTTGTGGAAATATGAAATGAGAGAAAAGAAGAAACACTGTAGCAAAAAAAAAATACTGGGCAGGAAAAAGGGACCTAAATGCTCAGACCACTGGTGGATAAAACCATCACTCGATCAAATCGTCAACAGAATGATCTTCTGCGTCCTATTTCTTTCAATCAAAAGCATTTGGGAGCAACAATGATTTTAGAAATCTTTTAGAAACAAAGTTTGCTGATATCAGTTGAAAGAATTAAAAGGAAAGGTAAGGATATTTTAACATTTAAAAATCTTTATCCCTAAGGAAACAAGGAAAGAAACTTGCGAAATATTTCATTGGAAGACAAATTTGAAAACCGTTTTATTATAAAGCTAAAAGCCACACATGAATCAACCCACATACTACCTCTGTTAGTCCTCTGCTGGGTGGATTTTGATGCTCGGGTCGCTTTCGTAACCCTAAGAGGAGTCTTGTATGTTTCCTTATTCTTTTCTGTTAGAAGAAATAAGACAACAATGTAAACAAAAGACAGTCTTATGAAATATTTTAAATGGTCTTTTCAAGTCCATTATTCATAAAGCAGAAATGACAATTCCATTAGCAGCTACTGAAAAGTTACCATCACCGCTGAGAAGATGTACAGACTGGAAAAGAAGCAAAACCCCCCTAACGAGAGTGGTCACGGGCAGCAGGTGAGAAACACACACTCAGGCTAAGAGAGGGGGACAAACGCTCAGCAGCCAGCTTCTCTCCCAAGGGATTACTTAGAAGAAATTTCTATTCTATTCTGAAATTCGGTCAGACATATTAAAGACACAGTGCATCTCAGTAAAGACGAAAGAGAATCCTAACTACTCAGGTTAGGACGTCCTCACCGTCTTCATTCTGCGTAGTCATTGTCATCTGGGCATCCCGGGCTGCTGCGGGTTGGTCACCACACTCTTGATTTCCTTTTTCTAACTGAGTCTTCACTTTCTCCACAGCTCTCAGACACAGCCTATCTTTTACTTGCTGTAACAGAAAACATTATTAACCCGTCAAATGTGATATTTCCTAATCTCCCTTCAAAAAAGTTACAGACTGATAAAAAATTGTTTGAAAACTCCTAAAATGTATGTGAAATACATGAGGGAAATGTTTACTTCAAATGAACAAAGTCACAATATGTTTACTTGATAAATATATACACACTAAGAATAATCGGATCTTTACCTCCAGCATCTCATTCAGCAAAACCAGAAGATCTTTTGTGATACAGCTACTGAGCTCTAAAGAACTCAAGGCTTTGGCATAGACCCGGATGTCTGGTGAACATGGATTTGCTAAGATCTCATTGCAAAGCTTCATAGCCAAATTGTCATGTACCGTTAAGGCCTAGAAAACCGAGAGAAAAACCATTGTAAAGAAAAAATGCTACGAATAGATATAGTCCTACACAGCTAACAAACATTCCCGAAAAATTAGCTTGCCACAATCCTAAATGCAAAGTGTTGAAAATAGGATTTACTATCTTCCTCACATAAGGTCTCTTTTTGACTTTTTGTAGTGAACACTGTGGTGCAGGACCCAGATCCCCCCTTTAGGATGGAAGCGTGCATATGAGACTGAAAGTAAGGATTCCATGAGTGAGCCCTGCCAATGGCACACCACCTTACCCAGGGCTGGACCACATCCGGTACACCCCTGACCCCTGCTGGACCACGTCCAGCGCATCGGCCCCTGGTGGACCACATCTGGCGCACCCGCGGCCCCTGCTGGACCACATCTGGCACATTGGCCCCTGCTGGACCACATTCAGTGCATCAGCCCCTGCTGGGCCACCCCTGCTGGGCCACATCTGGCGCATCCCCGGCCCCTGCTGGGCCACATCTGGCACACTGGCCCCTGCTGGGCCACATCTGGTGCATTGGCCCCTGCTGGACCACACCTGGTGCACCCCCAGCCCCTGCTGGGCCACATCCAATGCACTGGCCCCTGCAGAAACACTGCTGGCCCGCCCCACCCACTGGCCTCTGTTCTGGACAGCTCACAGGGCCTCCCAGTTCCGAACTCCACAGGAGATCAATAGGGTCTTTGGCTGCACGCCTCTGTCCCAACCTACTGTCCTCACTCGTCCACCAGTGTTGAGCCTCAGAGTACCCCCCAATAAACTACTCTGGCACAGGTTCTCGGGGGCCCTGTCACCCACAATAAGCTGCCAGCACTGCTCAGACCCCCCAGTTCCTCTACTTCTGACAGCTCTCCATTCTTGGCTCTTAGTCCCAAGTTTTCTCCTCTGCTGACCCTACTACTCTACCTCAGGCTGTTATCCCTAAACTGCCCGCATTTTTCACTGGTCTCTTAACATCTTCTCTCCCATCCTCTCACCAATCTACCTCATATAACCATCATTATCAGTATTCCCAACAAATAGCATTCATCCAATTAACCCGTCCATTGCAAGCCCTGCATACTTACTGCAAATAGGGCCAACTCCTAATTCTTGGCCTTTAAAGCATCCTAAAATCTATCCTAACTTTCTCCCCTAATAATGCCAGAATGATTTTCCCTAATTCCCCAATATGACTTGTTGGCCCCATATGTTTAACACCTTCACTGAAAATGTCCTTCCTCTGTATCCAAACCGCTCTTCAGAACCCACAGGAAAACCTAGTTGCATTTTACCCTGAGTATGAAGCTACGAATGCTGCTCTCCCCCCCCATCCCCCCCCCACTCCTGCTCTGCTCTCAACCCCTAAACACCTCACAGCTGTAGCTCTGACCTTTGCTGGAATTTGCCTCGATATTCTTTGTAATCTCATGTTCCCAATAGCATATAGCACAGTGACCTGAACACAGTACGGAGTCACTAACCAAAAGCCACTGACTCATGGTGACCCTGTGTGCTACAGAGCAGAACTGCACTCCACGGGATCGTCGAGGCTTGACCCTTGGAAGCAGCCAGGCCTTTCTTCCCAGACCCCTCTGGGTGGTTTGACCAGGCCTGTGGTTAGTAGTCAAGTACTCAACCATCTCTCACACCCAAGGACTCTATGTAGTCACCAAGTGACAAAGTTACAGAAGAACTCAACAGCTTACTCAGGTGGCATCTGAAATCATGACTAACAGTGATTGTCAAAGGTGGTAACAAGTCTGATGAGACAACACTGAAGAGTTTCTGAACCCGGTGGACATTGAATCTGTGGAGCAGTGTGCAGCTGATTTACCTTCTTTCAACCAAAAACCCAAATAAGCTCGAGGACTGTTTCTTTCTGTGAATCTTCCTTCCTATATCAGGCATATAGCAAGTTAAGCCAATATTTGAAGACTCAATGAGTCCTAGATACATACATTAGGACACTACTACTCAACTCTCACTGCCATCAAGTCAGATCTGACTCAGTGACCCCTCCTTGGGTTTCTGAGGCAGCATCACTGTGGAAGTAGACTGCCCAAGCTTCCTTCCGAGGAGAGGTTGGTGGGTTTGAACCACCAGCCTTCTGATTAGCAGTCAAATGCCTTAGGCACGGGGCCACCAGAGCTCCTGGGACAGTACTGCAGAATGATAAATAGTATCAGTAAAATGATGTATTACACTGGGCAAATCTATTAGAAAAGACCTCTTGAAAGTGTTAAAAAGCAAAGATGTCACCTTGAGGACTAAGGTGCGCCTGACCCAAGCCACGCCTAAGGCATATGATGGCTAAACCAGAGGGCTGGTGGTTCAAACCCACTAGCCACTCGCCAGAAGACTGGGCAATCTACTTCTGTGGACATACGGTCTCAGAAACCCAAGGAGGGGTCGCTATGAGTCGAAACCAGCTCGATGGCAGTGAGTTTGGTTTTGATTAGGTGAAAATATGCATGCAAAAGCTGGAGAATGAATGGATAAGGAAGACCAAAGAACTGATGCATCGGAATGAGGGTGTTGGTGAAGAATACTGAATATACCATGGACTGCCACCAGAATGAAAAACCTGCCTGGGAAGAAGTACAGCCAGAACACTCCTTAGGAAGATGGTAAGACTTTGTCCACCATACTTTGGACATGGTATCAAGAGGGACCAGTCCCCGGAGGACAACATGTTAGATAAAGTAGAGGGTCGGTGAAAAAGAGGAAGACCACTAACAAGATGGTCTGACACCGTGCTTGCAACAATGGGTTCCAGCATAGCAACAACTGTGAGGGTGGCGCAGGACCGGGCAGAGTCTCGTTCTGCTGTGCACAGGGCCACCGCCAGTTGGCACCAACCTGACAGCACCTAACAAGACCAACGTTGGGTGGGAAGGGAGTCAGTAAGAGAAATTAAGAGATGTTAACTTCTTTCAGAAGCAGAGGTATTAGTATCGATTAGTTCTATTTTCATATGATTACTTCCAGGTCTCCCTAAAAATCTTTTTTTTTTTTTTTTGGTTTATGTCATGCACCACCATACAGACCAGAAATCTCAAGGTCAAAATGCCGCTCCTTGCTATTTCAAAGAACTGAAGAGGGGTTATTGTATCAAAACACTGACGACCTGCGTGCTGCACCTTCTCTGCACAGCCCTCACACTCACCCACCTGATAATCTTGGGAATTCTTGTTCTGCGGGTTCAATCCACTTGGCCTTGTTAAGTCTACAAGCAACTCAGCAACATTGATAATATCTATCTCGGCTAAAGGAGACGACGCAGGGGCATTGGTCACTGTTTGCAGAGTTGGAAGAAAAGCTTCTTCAAAGCATTCCTGATTGGTCCTATGAAAAGAATATGAAAAATGTTGATAAAATAGTATATTAGGAGAAAAGAAGCTTAGGAGTCTTAAGAATATTATGTATAAAATCCAATCCATCAAGATAAAGCACAAGTCCACCTATGAAACAGCCAATCATTCAGTTAGAGAAAGGCTAGGGGAGTTTCCATTTCGTCATTTATAATGCAGTTAGAAAACAAACATCATCGACAAACTGACACTACAGACGTCCCTCACGGGGGCAGAGGGGCCACGCTGACTTCCGTCGGACTGTGGCCGTCAGCGGCTCCATACCTGCTTGCGTAAGCAAACACGGGGAAGAAGACGCCGAGGCAGTGTCGAAGCCGGACGTCCTCTTCGGTCACAGGATTGTACCACAACAAGACGAGGCGGGAGAGGATCCTGCTGCTGAGCAGAAGCCCGGAGAACAGCAGCTTGGCCAGGCCTTCAGCCGCTCCTGTTCTGAGCTCAGAACCCTGATAAAGACGGCTTGGATTAGAAGAAAACATTTCAATATGTTTCCTCTTTAAGCCTTATAAGGTGGCCTGCCCTATAATATTTTTATGTGAACTATCCAAAAATCTCTGGTGGCGTAGTGCCTAAGGCACTTGACTGCTAACTAGATGGCAGGTGGTTCAAACCCACCAGCCAGTCCTCAGAAGGAAAGTTGGGCAATCTACATTCGTAGTGATACTGCCTCGGAAACCCAAGGAAGGGTCGCTATGAGTCGGGACCGACTTGAGGGCAGCAGTGACTTTGGTTTTTTGTATCCAAAAATCTCTAGCTATTGTTAAATAAGATTTTATTGTCCCCTTTGAGGTTAAAGTTGAGTAACAAATCTTTAGCCTAGTCATAAATTCTTCAATGCCCTTAAAATGCTTTAAAAGACTCAAATGACCTTTTTAAACTTTTCCTAAGCCCCAAAACCAAACAATATATATTTGAAAGCTTAGCATAGTGCTAGATGTTCTGAGACAGAAAACCCTTAGCAGTCATCCCGGCCTTCTATAAGCAAAAGCTTCCAAAACCAGAGTAGCGTGTGTCCAGATGCTCGGCAGAATGTCAACAGAAGGAACACAAGTGAAGAAAAGCGCCCCAGGAAGAGCACCCAGAGCAAACACAGCGCAGGAGGAAAAGAGAACGAGAACACGGTGGTGAATGAATGAAGGCGCGGGTATACACAGTGGCGGCTGGGCGTGCAGACTGATACTGCATCTGAATTCAATCCAAGCCTCTGACACATCCCAGCTGTGCAATCCTGGACATGTTACTTAACTTCTCTGTGGCTCACTTTTTGCATAGACAAACAGGAGATAATAAAAGGACCTATCACATAGGACAGTTCAAGGATAAAGAAAAAAGAGACGTAAAGTTCTTAGGACAGTGCCTACCACACAGTAAATCCTCAAAAAAATGTTAAGAATTATTTAGTACTTTTAATGGAAAGTACATTTACTTGGTAGTCAGATTATAATGACCTTAGAAATTAGATAGAGAAAATAAAGCTCAGGGAGATAGGATATGGAGCTTAATGAGGAAGAATACTGAAGGTTTTTCAAAAGGTGGGGAGACATGATTAAGTAACATTTAAGGAAAATTATCTTCACACGTTATAATCTTGGAATGAAAGACAAGTCTAACCTAGGGAGACAAAAGTGAAAACAGTGGAATGAGCAAATTGAAGAGGTATTTCAAAAACATTTTCAAAACAGAAAAATGGAAAAGAGACAGGGGTCAATGACATTATGAGTGCTAGGCACTGCCCCGTGCTATCCACATTCTCAGGAGCTCTGGTAGTGTAGTGGCTAAAGCACTTGGCTACTTACAAAAAGGTCAGCAGTTCAAAGACACCAGCTGCTCTGCAGGGAAAACATGAGGCAGTCTGCCTCTGTAAAGACTCATAGCCTTAGAAATCCTATGGGGCAGTACAACTCTGTCCTTTAAGGTCACTGTGAGTTGGATTAACTCAATGGCAGTATGTTTTGGTTCCACACTCTTAATTAATTTAATGCTCACAACCGTGAAGCAGGGACTGTTTCCTTCAGCACTGTACAATCCACAGTACATAGCTGCCACTCAGACATTTGTTGAATGGATTAAAGAACAATCCCAGAGAGTAGGCACGATTTCCCATGTTACAGATGAGAAATAAGTCAGAAGGTATATAACCAAGATTCACAAAGATGCAACCAGAACACAAATGTACAACCCAAAGCCTGTATAAAAAAACCAAAGGCCAAATTCACTGCATCAAGTTGGATCTGACTCATAGCGACCCCTCCTTGGGTTTCTGAGGCAGTATCTCTACAGAAGTAGATTGCCCAGTCTTCCTTCCAAGGAGCAGCTGGTGGGTTTGAACCACCAACCTTTCTGGTTAGCAGTCAAATGCCTGCATACCCCCCCTTAAATTAAATTTTGAACTATGACATACTTCCTTAATTCTAATAGTCACGAATGAAACTGAATGGCAAGAATTTGAATTAAGCCAAGATAGCAAGCCTTTAAACCATGATAAACAGCTGTTACCTAGGACACAGAGAAGAGCCTGAGAAGTCTAGATTTTCTAGTGGCAATAAAAATAAAAGTCAGGAATCTACGTTAGCCAGAAAGAGATTTAATGTACCAGGTCTACCCCCCTCCCACTCCACCCGCAAAAATCCCATCATTTACTGTCAGATACTTTTAATGTGCAATAGTTTTCCTGCACTTGCATTAACAACAAACCCACAGCACTGGACAGCTCTCAACAGGAAGTGAGTACATCACTTGGCAAAACGAAAAACTTAAGCTAAAAAAAACAATTAAACCCAAAGCAATCTATACATTCAATGCAATCCCAATCCAGATCCCATCAAAATTCTTTACGGATATGGGAAAACCAATCACTAACTTTATATGGAAAGGAAAGAGACCTCGGATAAGCAAAGCACTATTGAAGAAGAAAAACAAAGTGGGAAGTCTCACACTGCCGGATCTCAAAACCTGCTATACAGCCACAGTAGCCAAAACTGCCTGGTATTGATTTAATGACAATACATAGACCAATGGAATAGGATTGAGAACCCAGAAATAGATCAAGTCAGCTGATCTTTGACAAAGGCCCAAAATTCATTAAATGGGGAAGAGAATATTTGTTTAATAAATGGTGCTGGCAAAACTGGAGATCCATTTGCAGAAAAATGAAACAAGATCTGTACCTCACACCA
>NW_006922320.1:572437-579953 GCF_000298275.1 Orycteropus afer afer | reverse complement strand
GGCGGGGAGGGGGACCAGGTTTGCTGGTCTGATAGAGCCTGGTGGAACCACTGAGACTATGGCCCCTAGCTGCCCTTCAGCTCTGGAATTGAACCCACACCTATGGTTTCCAGCCAAACAAAAGACAGGCATATGAGTTGAACATTTACCTCAAGGAGATACACTCCTTGGAAAGAACAATCATGGGAGAAAGAAGGGCTGTTTATGCACAGGGAGACAGCTCAGGGGGCAGGAGTATATGGAAGGAGGGACACTGGGAAGAGGTAACTATGGGGAGGAAGTGGGAGGGGAGCTGTGGCATTGTGGTAAACTGTGATCAATGTCATGAGACAAAGTATATGTGAACCACTGTATGGAAAGTAAATTTGCTCTGTAAACCTTCACCCAAATCACAATTAAAAAAAAAAAAATTATAGGAAAAATTTAAAAAGAAAAAAAAAGAGTTTTACATCTAATTACAGAAGAAAAATAGTTCAAAAAAAAAAAACCAGTTAAATGTTTATATATGCTGTAATGCATATTTTCTCATTTGCTCAATCTGGTCTAGCTATCTATATGTCCCACTTTTCCTTAAAGAGCATCTTAAGGAAGGAAATCCAGCCCCACACTCCATCTTAGACCGTCCAACCAACCAAGGAGAAATTAAATCCTTTCATAAGACTCTTAAGGAAAACCTAAGTCCTTAAATCATAAACAGAGAGGAAAAAGTCCTATCATTTTTGTTGACCTTTCAATTCTCTGCACATGTACTTTGAAAAGTTTGAAAAACTAGGTATGCTAAAAGTGAAAGTTGAGATTTAATTAAGATATTCAGAAAGAAAAATAATTTTTGGTCAAGTGTAAACTGTCGCACTAAAAAATACACTGTAAACCTAAAGAGCAAAACAAACACATGCTGAAAACGGTAGCGTGGGATTCCAAGCAGCCAGCATCTCGTACCTCGTTGTCTAGGAAATCAGAAAGGAGCTTCAGCACGTTCTTAGCGGCCGCAGTCTCCTCCTCAGCTTCACTTGACTCCTGCTCGTGGGCATCACCAGTTAGCTCTGGGTCTTCTTCACTTTGAGGGGCGGGTAGTTTTTTAGTTTTAAATGGTTCAATCCCAAAAGTCATCAGCTGGTCAAAGATTGCTTTTAAAGCACTCATTTTCACTGTGACATCATCAATTTGCAAAATCTAAATTGAGACATCCCCAAAAAAGTAAACTCAGTAACTTTTAATTGTTTAGTCTGCATAAAACTAACATGTATCATTTTCTTAGCCTAAGTTCAACAACAATGTTAAATCTGTAAGAAAAGTCAACTTCTCAGAAATAATTAAAATTTTAATTTAAAGTTATATTTTTATTTACTAAGATTGTAAATTTAGAAATATATTTAAGTAAAAGATCACTTTCAGTAAAAAAAAAAAAAATTCTAAAACTAGAGTAAATCTAAATTGCATTATGTGCTCCTTTACTTAAAAAAGAATAGACCATACTCTCAACCATGATTTTATTCTCCCCTTCGCTCAATCTGCTCTAGACACATGTCCTACCAATTCTGAAACATGCCAACAAAAAATCCCATCTCAAGGCCTCTTCTCCGTTCGTCCTTGTACTTAGAAAGCTCTTACCCCAGGTACTCGCATGGTTCACTCTCTCCCTTCCCTCTGGTACTGGGCCCAACATCTACTTATTATTGAGGGCTTTATCACCAAACAGCTCCTGCTTCCAATTCCCATTCCTTATCCCGCCTCTGCTTTATTTTTCTCCAACTGACATATTGGACACTTGTTTATTTTCATTTGTATGTTTCCTTCTTAGAATATAAGATCCATTAGGACGAGAGCTTTTATCTTGTTTCCTGTTTTTTTTCTCTGCCACATACTTTACACCTAAAACAGTACTGTGCACATAACATGTATTCAACAAATGTGTACTATATGATTAAATGCAAGAATATCCTAAAATAACTGATAGTTTGTTTTCTGTCTACAGAAGTTTAATATGAAAGAAATCAAAGATGAAAATCATTGTCTTAAAAATCATTCATGACATCAGACTAATTCAATAAACTCTCAGATACATACATTTAGAATATAAGCATTCTCACCACAGATACACAGTATCTATTTCAGCAAATACAACTGAAATACTGTCATAAAATCAAGCCTACCTGCAATAGTAATACAAAGTGTTTACTTGCAAAATCCTGATTCTGTAGTCCACAGCACCCCAAGCATAAAACAGCCATATTTCTTACTACAGGATGAACACTTATTATTCCAGGGAGAATCTAAATGAATTAGAAATTAAAATAATTGTGATGAGGGCAAGAAATGAACAAAAATATATTAAAAACATGGTCAAAATGATGGTTTCTGTGTGACTTCACAGATTTTATCTCATTTCCATACTGTCTATTAACTCCAAGAAATCTTTTCAGTTTTTAATAAAATTGAAATAAATATTAAATTGCTAATGCAGAACAAGAGAGCCAGAGCGAGCTTCCTGAAATGCCGTCTGATCGTGAGACACTCCTCACTCTGCTGCAACTGATTCAATGGCTTCCCAGTGCTCACAGGCCAAAGATCAAATCCCTCGACATGACTGGTAACAACAGCCCACAATATGCAGTCTTTCCCAGTCTCATTGATAGCCACGCCCTTGCTCTCTGCTTGACCAACAGGGCTGGATTTAACGTCTCTATTTAATGTCAGTGCCATCAACAGAAATGAACTCAACGAAAAGCAGAATGTAAAATATCACAATACTTTTTAAATACCAAGTACACAGCAAAATGATAGTATTTTAGATATATTGGGTTAAATAATTAATGCAATATGCCTAAAATAAGCATTTTTAAATTTTAAACATTTAAAAAATAATTCTACCTGTTTATTTTAATGTGGGTACTAAAAACTTTGATTGACACAGTGGCTGCAACAATGGACTCAGGTACAGCAAGGATTGTGAGGCTGGTGCAGGACCAGGCAGTGTTTCGTTGTGTTGTTCACAGGGGCACTATGAGTTGGCACTGAGTTGACAGCACTTAACAACATCACCAACATTAAAAAATTTAAAGTTACATGTGGATTGGATTACATTTCTACTGGAGAACAGTTCTCTAGTGTCTTGCAGACTTATGTTTCCATGGTCAATATAATGGAGATTATCTATGAAGGGTTACTTTAATAAAAAGTACTTTAAATGAACAAATTCCTTTCATAGGACTCATAACTTTCTCGTAGTCTTTCAATCTATATAGCAAGATTCTAGGATTTATTCTGACATATTTCTGTATTTCCTTCTACAACTCAAAGAATGAAGATATCCTGCATTGCCTTCCAGTACAAAATAACCAACCCGGACAGAAGATCAGTCAGCCCCAGGGCAGCAGGCCGGAAAACCCAGCGAGATGCACCAGGTGCACAGGTAACAGCCCAGCTTATAGACTGAGACAGACTAGGAAGAAGGAAGAGGCCATCCACTTCTCAAAGAACTGGCCAGGGAAAACCTTATGAATAGCAAAGAAACACTGTTTGGTACATTACCGCGCACCTTTAGGAATAGTATAGCAGGGATTGTGGGGCTGGCGCGAGATCGGGCAGTGTTTCGTTTCTACTGTGCATGGGGTCACTATGAGTCGGAAACGACTCAATGGCACTTAACAACAATAACACAAAATAACTTAAAACCTTTAAAAAGAATAATTATAACTCAGTACGTACTGAATATTCACTCTGTACCAGGTCCTTTATATACATTATCTCATTTTACCCTCATAATACAAAGTAGCCACCATATAAATATATATAATTTTACTATTTATCAGATTTTTTAAATAGTAACTTTTTCACAAAACCTTTTAAACTTACAAAATGAGGGGAAGAGTGGGTTAGAATAATGCTTCAGAAGCTACCAACATACCAGAGATTCAATGATCCCATTCATGGTTGCACTTATACCTGTCGAAATGGACATCAGCTTTAACAGTTCATAACACAAAATAAGACACTTCTGGAGTGTTTCAGAATCATTCTAAAATGAAAGAGAATAGTCAGCATTAGTAAAAAAGCATTTCCATTATTTCTGCAAGAATACAAGATTTCCACCTGTCTATAGAATTAAGGAAGGCTGGGCAATCTACTTGCATAGTGATACCGCCTCAGAAACCCAAGGAGGGTTCACTATGAGTCAGATCTGACTCGGTGGCACATAACAACAACAAAAATAGAATTAAAAATAAAATGATAAACTGAATATATATAGTAACAATGAATTCACAAATTACTTAGAAATTCTCAGTGGCAAAACCACATCTCTAAATTTCAGAACCTAGATTCTTCCAGTTAATGTCCAGCTTTCCATAATTTAGAAGAAGATATAGTACAAATTTACTATCATAAATCAGAATAAAGATAATGTAATTCTTCATCTTATAAATATACCTAGGCTATTTATGACAAATATAGTACAGGTCTATTCTCTCCTACTATTCAGATACGCTTAAAATAAATATGTTCTTCTTAAGAAGTTGTATGGTACAGTGAATTGCTTAATGTGGCCTTCTAGATATAGTCTTTGTAACTCCCACCAAATGACTGGGTGGGAGTATGCAAATGTGACGCTTGTGGCCTGTCAAGGGAATTGGATGGCTTGCCGATAATGTAAATAAGTGGCATGCCACCCTTATGGGGGTGAGATCACGCACATAAAGTATATGGAACGCTAACATGTGGATTATTCACTTTTGCCATCCCTCTTGGCTTAAAAATGAGCTTTCCTAAAATAGGAGCTCTGGTAGCATAGTGCCTAAGTCACTTGACTGCTAACCAGAAGGCTGGCGGTTCAAACCCACCAGCCACTCCTCAGAAGGAAGGCTGTGCAATATACTACCATAGTGATACTGCCTCGGAAACCCAAGGAGGGGGTCTCTATGAGTCGGGTCCAATTCAACAGCACATAACAACAACAACAACAACAACAGGTGGAAAAGGAGCCCTGCTTACCACCAAGACCCTCTATAAAATGGAGACAATAACAGTACCAACCTCCCAGGGTTATTGGCAGAATCAAATAACACCTGTAAAGAGCTTCAAACAGTTACCCGTACGTAGAAAGAATTACTGTCTTTCACGTCATGATTTGCATTCCAGTCTCAGTTATGTATCTCTTCCTCAGGGGAAACCAACAATATCTTTAATAATCTTTCTTTCAAACCCTATATTGACCATAGGCATTATTATGTTACACTATGATTGTACCATAATAGCTTTACAGCCCTTAACAGGACAAATGGACACATAAGTGGTCACAGCAAGTCAAATTTAAGAGGTGATATTAATCATGATATACTATCTTTGCTAATACTTTCCTAATTCAGACCTAGAGCTTACATCATTTTTTTAATGGTGAATTTACATCATTTTTAAGATTAAAAAATATATACATTTTTTTTATATGGAGAAAACTAATCTCCAAATTCAAGAGCATATAATGATCCAAAGACTTTTTCAAACAAAAGAAATAAACTACTACTTATGAAAACAAAACTCAGGCACATTCACTGGGAACAGGGTGCTGGGGTAGGGATGCATGTTGCTAGAGAGCTCAAGGACATAACCTACGAAACACCCACATACAGCCGGCCCTCGGGGTCTGTGGGTTCCACATCAAGCAACAGGAGAGAGGAAAGGTTTGTGTTAGTATTATAAGTAATCTAGAAATGATTCAAAGTATACAGGAAGGGGTGCACAGGTTATATACAAGCACTATGCCATTTCATTTAAGGGACTGCAAATCCACAGGGGGTCCTGGAACAAATCCCCCCTGTGGATATAGAAGGGCGACTATAACGTAAACTCTTCCCTGCCTGGCGTTTTCTTTACAAGAATACAGTGCTTCCGAAACCAAAACAACAACCATAAATCATACTCTTTTGTTCACTATATAGTTTACAATGTCTATCTTAAAGAGTCTTCTTAAGAATCTCTTGGATTAAAATTATTATTATAGTAGTTAGTAGTATTCTACCTTATACGTAAACATTTATGAGGAAATTTTTCTTAAATTTTTAAATGATCTATTTAAGAAACTAGTTTTTCAAATACAACTAAGTTTAAAAACAAAACTGCTGAAAGTAAGCTTTAAATGTTGCTAAACATGTACCAAGTCTAGTCTTTTGCTAAAAATAACAAAATTGACTCAGTTTGTTCTAGAAATGTAAGAGTGATTAACCTTTCGGAAAAAGCACCTCAGAGTTTGGTCACCATGCCCTCCCAGCAGGGGATAGGCCACGGGCAGTCCCACAAACAAGGGCAAGGCTGAGGCTTCTTCCTTTTCTACACAATTCAAGACTGAAAAATTGGAAGGAAACCACTGCCAGGCAAGTGTCCTGAAAAGGAAGAAAGATTCCAGACCCCAGGGATTAGCATGACAGGGAACAAATAAAGTCCTCACTAAAATAATTAAAGGAAGGCTTTTCAAGGTCCAAAGTAGAAAGTAACCAGAGGGGAAAAAAATCATTCCAATCTAGTGTTGGATAAAACTCTCCAAAATTAATATAGTTTGACAGCTTCCAGTTAAGAAAGTAAACAAGGGTTAGATGAAATGATTAATAACAGCTGATACTCAGTATGAAAAAAATATATACCTTCTCTATTTGGACTTCTTTAATTTCAGGTTGCTCTGTCTCTTTCAATAGATTTATTTTGGCATCTTCTAATGCTTTTATTTCTTCTTTCAGTTTTGATGCCTGATTAAAATCCTGTATAGTAATGCAATTTTCTAAAGCTTCTTTGGCCTCAATAAGTTTAACTTTTATTTCTGCCATCTAAAGAAACATAAATTGTGTTTATACACCAAGCAAAACAATTACTGTGAAAATATGCAACAACCTAAAAACTATTATTTAATATTCCAACAACCTGGACTTTTATTTTAAGTAGAGGCAAGCATACACAGATAAAGTTCTAATAGTCTTGAAACAAATAGACAAGTCTTTCACACTGACAAAATCTGGTAGCATTTTAGATATTCTTATAGCTTAATATTTAATCAATAATTTGCCTTTGTGTGATAATTTTCAAATCACACAGCATGAAGAAATACTAGACTTAACAAAACTACACTACAGGCAGACATTCTTTTCATTTAGAAGGAATTTACCTTGAGTTCATTCTTTCTTGCATCAGCTAAATCCTCATTAACACCAACAGTAACAATGGGTGCCCGAATCTCTGAGATGATTTCTGTGACCTGGTATTAATAAGGGTTATTATAATTCAGAGCACATGCTTAATCCATGGTCAATATCAGCACGTAATATCAAGCTGCTACATTTAAAAACAACAACAAAACCAGCAATTCCACAAATATTGACAAATAAAGAGCCTAGGTGGCACAAGCAGTTTGTAATCTGCTGCTAATTTAAAGTTTGGTGGTTTGAACCCACCTAGCAACTCGGACTTTTAGCAGGAGCTCTGGTAGCATAGTGGCTAAGGCACTTGACTGCTAACCAGAAGGCTGGCGGTTCAA
>NW_006922320.1:569678-572198 GCF_000298275.1 Orycteropus afer afer | reverse complement strand
TCTCTGTAAAACCCTTCAGACTCCCAGAGAGAAAGATCAGACAGTAAGTCTGACAAAAAATTTTTTGAAGGGAAGGTAATTGGCACAGAGATGTTGAAAATAGTGTTTGAAAAACAGAAAAAATGAATTACAGTGCCTCAGATTTGACATTTTAAACTAAAACTCTTTGCCTAAAATTGTCAACTCCCTCCCTGTTCAGGTCCAGGTGAGTTAAACACAGAAAAACAGAAGACTCTTGTGCCTCTTCTGTCCCCATGACAGCTTAAGGAGGGGCTTTCCTTTCAGAGCCAATGGGACATAAGAAGTGGCTGCTTCCTAAGGTGCCTCGGCAGAGGCGGAATAACCTCTTATTCTACGTGCGTAGTGATACCATCTCAGAAACCCAAGTGGGGTTGCTGTGAGTCGGCTGCGACTCCACGGCAATGGTTGCATTTTTGCGTTGCAAGAGTGCTGCTAAAGCATGTATGTATAAGTAGAATGAGGGACTGGACAATATGACCTCTGACTTAGCTTGCAAGTCTGAGAATAAATTATTTTACGAAAAGCAATGATAGAGATCTGTCTTTTTTGGGTACCTCAGAGAAAACAACACTTTTAGGAAACAGTAATATTACAACAGATAATACGTATTTCTGTACCTATCAAGCTCTTTAGGAGTATTACTCCCCTGCACAAAGAAAGGTAGGTTTCAGTGTTATTTTTATTTTAAAGGCAAATAAAAAGACTAAATATCTTGCTCAAAGTCAGAAAGCATCACATGGGATTTGACCCTAGGTATATGTGACTTGAGTCAGCTCTCACTCACCTACTCTACTGCCCAGCATCTCCTGAGCAAAACATCATCCCTCACTACCTCTTCCCAAATCTGCTCCATTTCAAAATGATTTAACACAATATTAGGTATGCTAAGAGAAGGAAGGAGATGTTGAAAAATATATACATACATATATACACAGTATATAAGATTTATTCCTAAGAAGTTTATAACTTGAAGAAACAACTAAAAGCAAGTAAAAATAAAGAATTAAGTTCTAAGCAGAATATAAAGCAGTCCTTGATGTCATTCATCAAAACTTCATCTTTATCAACAATGGGAGAATGACTTACAATTTGTGTCCTCTTATTATCATCTGTAATGATGTGGAGTAGTCTCTCAACAAGGAAAGCAATCAGTGAGATTGGGGTTGTGGGCAGAGTAAGAATCTCCTGTAAGATAGCCAGGAGTCGTTTTCTGCATTCAAAAACAAGTGTTTGAATTTAATATGCCTGTGACAGTGGAAACACATTTGCTCTCTAATAGTTCACCCATTCTACAAACTCAGTTACATCTGTCTCAGTTTTTTCAACCATGTTTACCCTAGAGTTAAGAAATTTTTAATTTTTGGTCAAATATTCATCTTTGAAGAAAAATAACTTTTTTTTCTTCCCCACTAGCCTCCTCTAATCCAGGAATCCAGCCCCATTTCTGTGTCTCTCCTGGACTACTGCCTATTTTCAAATCACTCAGAAAAATAATTTTTATAAATGACTCTAAGGTCTTTCATAAATACAAATAAGGAAATGACAAAATAGCAGAAGTGAATCGATCAAACCTTTTAAACAGTATTACTAGCCCTCTCTGGAATAATAAATACAAATAGAAATTTTTAACTAAAGAACTGCAATATTATTGATTTATTCTGAAGAAATTGAGTAAGGAGTTCCTATATATTTTGAAAACAAAAGGAAATTCTTTCAATAGCATTTTCAATAGCTAGGTAATACACAGTTATATATACATGTTTACCTGTATATTATAATAGCACTACATTTTAATACAGGAAATCAGAACAAATTAGGACAAGTGTTAACATTCAAACATACCTTCCTCCTTCCTCATCGGTATCCAAAGACTTGATAATTAGAATCAATTGTTGACCTATGAACTCTTTTGTCATCAAATTTCCAATATAGGCAAAATCACCTCTCTGTTCATCATTAACAACTGGAATGCTCCGAATGTAACTAAAACAAGGAGAATTAATAAAATAAAGACTGTTAAAGACCATCAAACATGAATTAATTCCCAAGAAGAGGTCAGAAAAGGGTCTTTTCAGTTCACGTTACTCCAAATATGGATGTTACAGATTTTTGTAAACAAACTGACTTGACTGAAATGTATTTTAAAAATGTATTTTCAATAAAGATTCTATAGGAAACTTTCCAAAGGTACAAATTTTTGTTGTTCAAATTGGTAGCTAAGTATTTCAATGTCATAGCTTCTCCCAATTATACAGGTCCACTCCATTAGCTTCCTCATCCTGCCTGATCCACCCAACATTCTTTTGTTTAAAATAGTAATATGAGTAATTACATGAATAAGTTATGAATGACCTTTTGAAAAAAATAGAAAGACATGCATAGCTTTCTGAACTTGTACCACCCTTGCCCAATTTCCTTCTGACTTCCTTTCAGCGCTGGTGCCCCTAAACAAGCACCGTCCATTACCGTTCATCTCTAGCCTTTAACAAGCCTCCCCTG
>NW_006922320.1:559712-564063 GCF_000298275.1 Orycteropus afer afer | reverse complement strand
GATGGGTTAAAAAGACCTTCACTTAAATTCCTCTTTGACTCTCTCCCACTTCTCCACACCAGCATCAGCACCACGCATTAAAGATTCAGGGTATCTTTTTGACGTAAATTCAAAGAGTAGCCATTTAATCAACAGACTAAAAATCCTACATTCCATAAGTCTCCTTAAAATTAGCTACCAAGTATAATTACCATGAAATCATTTCTTTTTAATCTTTTAAAGATATTCATTATGATTAAAAGATCACTCAAGAAAGCCTTTTTTTAAAACAGGCTCTCTTCCACGAACTGATATAAGGTAGCTTTCTACAGATTTTACTGGTGTCCCCTTTACTTACTGTTATTTAATAAGCCTCATTTAATATTCCTGACTTCTCTCTTCATGTGAACACTTCAGGAACCAAGAAACTGTTTTACACTGGAATTCTTAGTCAATGACTCTCCTGCTATAAAATGGCTGAAATATATTCCTGATATTACCAGGGGAAAAAAATCTATTTAATTTTGTTTCTGTACGTAAGTAATCTAATCTTATCTAGTAATGCTGCTCCAGAAGAGAAAAGTATTCTATGTTTTAAGTATTATTTGAACCATCAAAATTATAAATTAAGAAAGTAAGTTCATTAGGTTACAGTTATTTATTTTAAAGCTCATAGACTGATTACAACACAAAGGAAATGTAGGAGAATTCATCCCCTCTGAGAGCTGGAGGGGCCCAGCTCCCCACATGTCAACTTTTAGAAACCAAAAATCCTTAAAAGGAGGCCCCTAATTTATGCCATTTAATACTTACATTTCCTTATATTTTCTCTATCTTCTCTAAGCCTGTATTACTTTCATACAAATACATATTAAGCATTACATAAAACTCATTCTTTTTGGAAACTTTTCAACACAGCACAGACTGCATTATACTGAGTACTCTAACTAAATGTGAAAGCCTGAGACAACTGCCATTAAAACACTTATTAGATTCACACGTTTTTCATAATGTTACACATGGCTTAAGCTATACATTTCTATATTGTCTCCTATTTCAGATATTTATCCTGGATTCAAGATTCTACATGAAAAAAAAACAAACATATACATTCATAACTTCACCCCCTAGCTTATTTCTGGGACCATCATAAGCAAAATTGGCATATTTCATACAAAAAGGACTCAGGCCAGTAATTCATATTATATCAAAGAAGCTTTTTAGAAAATGACTCAAATGCATAAAGTCAAAAATTTACACACCACTATGGTCCAGCAATTCCACTGCTGGGAACATATTCCACAAAATCACAAAAATACTAAAAATGTAAAAGGGAGGTTAATATACCACTGTTCTTATAAGTAAAAATTTAAAATACCCTAAATGTCCACCAGTAGAGGAATAAATTGTTACCACCACACTGTAGAAAGTTACATTTATGTGCACTAATATATAACAATCCCAGATATCAACAGGTGGGAAAAAAAAATCAAAAGAGACTATCTGTCTTGGAGGAAGTACAGCGGAATGCTCCTTAGAAGTGAGAATGGCCAGACTTCATCTCTCGTACTTGGGTCATGTTGTCAGAAGGGACCAATCCCTGCAGAAGGGTGTCACGCTTGGTAACATAAAGGGTCCGTGTAAAGGGGGAAGACTCTCAATGAGATGGATTGACACAGCAGCTGTAACAACGGGCTCAAACACAGTAATGACTGTGAGGAGGCACAGGCCTAAGCAATGCTTTGTTTTGTTGTACGTAGGTCACTATGAGTCAGAACCGACATTACAGCTACTAATGACAACTAACAATATTATATACTATATTTTAAAAAGCCATTTATATATATAAATGCAAAGAAAGAGGCTTGAACCTGTGCACCCAAAGTTAGTTGTTTAGCACTAAGAACTCAGTGAAATTGGGGAAATATGCGGGAGCTCTCACGGCACAGTGGTTAAGCACTTGGCCGCTAACTAAAAGGTTGGCTGTTGGAAGCCACCCGCTGCTCTGCAGTAGAAAGAGGTGGCAGTCTGTGTCCGTACAGACTACAGCCTGGGAAATCCTCTAGGCAGTTCTACTCTGTTCTGTGTGGTCTCTGTGAGTCAGAATCAACTCAAAGGCAGTGGATTTAGTTTGGGTTGGGGAAGGAGGGGAATACCACATTTCTATTCTATAGACTTCTGTATTTGAACTTTGACAAGAATATACTCAGGTTTTATTTATTGTAATTTTTAAAATGTATCACACTTCTATTCTATATACTTCTGTGTCTGAACTTTGACAAGAATACATGCACGTTTCATTTACTATAGTTTTTAAAAGTGAAATTAAGCAGAAATTATACTCAAAGTAATTTAAGAAAAAGTTCTACTTTAAAAATCCTTAAAAACAAAAAAAAGCCCAGCTAAGTTTTTACTTAATAATAAAACCTGCCACAAAGATCCACCCCATGATTATAGAAAGCAAGAGTGAGAAACTACAGCCCAGGCACCAAATCTGGCCTTGCCATTCTGTTTTTGCATAGCGTTCACTCTCAAGCTAAGAGTGATTTTTACATTTTTAAATAACTGAAAAAAATCAGAATATATTCATGCCATATGAAAATTATATAAAATTTAAATTTTAATGTCCATAAAAATCAGTAAAAGCTTTATGGGAAAACAGCCAGACTCATTCATTTACATATTGCCTTTGGCAGAGGTGAGTCACTGTGACAGATTACATGGTCCAAAAAGCTAAAAATACTTACTATCTGGCATGTAAAAATATGTCAACCAGTTTCAAAAAGTAATACATTATCATTATCAACTTTATGGAGAAATGTTCATAGGCCCATCCTAACAGTTTTGAGGAACTGACTCTCAAAATATTGCCTTTTCTCTTTCAGCAGACCAGTCAGCACTGGTATTTTTTCAGGAAGACTCAACAGACACACCAACCTATCCCTGCATGTCCAAAAAACATAATTTTTAAATGATTTCCAGTCAAGCGTGACTTTGGGGGAAGGGCAGGGGAGGTTGCCCTGTGCAGCAACCCCAGCACAGTCCCAGTCAGTGGAAGAGGTTTACCTGAGTAAATACTCTGCATAGACAACAGGCTCCGGCAAAATCTGCTCTAAAAATTCTTCACCTTCGTCTCCTTTTGATTTCAAATATTCACAAAGGACATGCCAATACAGTGCAATTTCAGGAGTCAATGTTTCCACTGGAATTAATTTCCTATATTTGAAAGGGAAAGAATGAAAGAAGGCATGATCTCAACATCCAGTTGAAAATAAGCAACAGACCTGATTTGTAGTCACCATTCCTTCTAAACTGTAAAGCCATCTACTTATCTACACAAAAGGAAATGAAGAAACTCAGACCCCCAAAAAATAATCAAATGAGCAAACATGTAATAGGGACAAATGTTGGATTCTCCCATCAAGGAACGTAAAAATCAAAGTAACAGAATGGGAGTAAAAAATCACAGGTAACATAGTCTACGATCAAGTAACTAGCTCTTCTATCAGGAAAAGAAAACAAACAGGAGCACAAAGTGTTCATCAGGGGAAAGAAAATACAAGAGGGGTATATAAAAGGTATTAAGATTGTCTGAGGTTACGAAGGAAAATAGACCGATTTTAACTGGAAATGTTCATCACTATCACATTTCCAGTAACGAGTGCTTTACATACCTGGTGTCACTGCTTGTACAGGTCCCCACCAGTTCACTAAGAGGAGTCATTGAAAATAAGGCATGGAGAACAGAGACTGCCACTTCAGATGAATTTTCCACATCCAACCGATGAAGCAACGCTAAAATATCTCCTTCAGTGAAACGCAACCAGCCTTGGAGAAGATGCTTCTCAGTTGCTTGTTTCACTGCAGCTGTCAAAGTCATTTGAAACAGGTCAATAGTCTCCCTCCAGCTTTCATTTCCCACATTTTGCCTGTTATAATTAACTTTTATGGATCAATGTTAACATAAAGTTCATAGTTACCAAAAAAAAAATAATAATAATAAAGTAGGGATTAAGAGGTAGAACAAAGCATACTAGTGAAATAAAACCACAATGATATTGGAAAAGTCACTATGGTGCTCATTTCAGAACCCAATGCCCAACCACAACTACAGCCTATAACACTATCTCCACCCCCGGGCTCACTGGGCTTCAGGTGTTAGTCCGGATTATACTGTTGCTATTCTGAGGGGAAAAAAAAAAAACACCTCACTACCAAAAGTTGATTCCAACTCATAGCGACCCTACAGGACAGGACAGAACTGCCCCATAGAGACCTTATTATTATTATTATTATTATTATTATTATTATTATTGTGATTTGGGTGAAAATTTACAGAGCAAATTCACTTTCCATACAGCAGTTCACATAC
>NW_006922320.1:557529-558427 GCF_000298275.1 Orycteropus afer afer | reverse complement strand
CATGTTCATCGCAGCACAATTCAGTATAGCAAAGAGATGGAAGCAACCTAAATGCCCAACAGATGAATGGATAATCAAATTACGGTACATTCACATGATTGAATACCATGCTACATTAAAGAACAATGAAGAATACGTGAATCATCTCACTAAGCGGATGGATCTGGAGGACATTACACTGAGTGAAATAAGTCAACCACAGAAGGACAAATACTGTGTGAGTTCATTACTATAAAAAGTCAAGGAAGGGTTTGCTTAGGGAAGGGAACTCACTTTGTAGGTTACCGGGAATGGGAGGGAAGGACAGGGGAAAATATCAGACTAGTTGGGGGCCACACACTGAGTTGGTTAAGGGGAGGGTTGGTATGGAAGGAGTCTAAGAGCAGCATAATAACACTGGAGAAAGGGAGGACACCCAATTGTGCACATAAGATATAGATTTCAGAGGCTAATGCCAGTAAATGCACAACACTGCATTACCACTAACAGTAAACACCAGGCTACAGATAAATGCATACACAACTGAGATCAGATGGGGGTCGGTGAACAGGAATATACTCTAGACCAATGACAGATGCAGCTGAGGATAATCTTGCACAGACACTAGTGATACAAAATAACCACAATCATTACAGAAGCAGCAGAAGACAGACATGGAGCAATCCTTCAGAGACAGCCAAACATCTTGGGAGAGAAAACCACCAGGCCTGCCGACTCAGGACCACTGTGTTGGGGGGCACCAGATTCAAGTGACAACATAATACATAAAAATCTTGTTCCACAACCTACTTTGTTGAGTAGCAACTGGAGTCTTAAAGGCTTTCAAGCGACCATCTAAGATGAAGCTAATGGTGTCCTCTCGTCTGAAGTCAAGAAGAGTGAAGAAAACCAAGAGCAT
>NW_006922320.1:535959-536717 GCF_000298275.1 Orycteropus afer afer | reverse complement strand
TTCCCTTTTCTTTGTTGAAGAGGGTCTGTGCAATCTTTCTGCCTAGTCCGCCATCTTCATAGGACTTTTTTTAAGGAGAAGAAAAGCCAAAAAGAGAGGTCTTGCCCTATTGCTGACATGAATTAGCTGTATAATCTTACACCATAGTTTCCCTATTTGTAGATTGGGAGATTGAAACATACGAACTCTGCTTGCAAGGTAATAGGTTTCTCTTTTTATATGGCCTTTCTGGCCATGGTTTTGTAACTCCAAAAAATGACTGGGTAACACTATGCAAATAAGGTATGCACAACTCTTGCAGGGAGTGGCTGGGACTATGCAAATAAGGAAATAAGGTACCTGTGGTCCACCAGTTTTATCATCCTCCTAGGCTTAAAAAGAACCAATCCCATACGTTGAGGGGAACCTCACTAACATCCAGAAGAGGCAGCAGAGCACATCCTTTAGACCCAGGGTCTTGGTCCCCAGAAGACAGAGAGCTGTAACAGTGGAGAGCTTTAACAGTGGAGGAGGCATCTGCTGTACAAGATGGCTGCAGTGGGCTCACCAACCCATGAAGTGAGAGCTGTATGCCTTCAGGTGAGGCTTGCTAGTGGAGTGGGAGGGCTGCAGGCACTTATTGGTGGAGCTAAAGAGTTTTATAACACTTTGCCCAAGAAGAGGCCTGCCAGCCTGCCTGCAGACACAGAAGAAAAAGAGCTGACTCCAGCACTAGTAGCAAAGTTCAACAAGACAGAAAATAACAAATGCTGGTGAGG
>NW_006922320.1:532957-534597 GCF_000298275.1 Orycteropus afer afer | reverse complement strand
GACTATGGCTCCTAGCTGCCCTTCAGGTCTGGAATTGAACCCACACCTGTGGTTTCCAGCCAAACAAAAGACAGGCATATTAGTTGAACATTTACCTCAAGTAAATACACTCCTTGGAGAGAACAATCATGGGAGAAAGAAGGGCTGCTTATGCACAGGGAGACAGCTCAGGGGGCAGGAGGCCATGAAAGGACAGACATAGGGAAGAGGTAACTATGGGGAAGAAGTGGGAGGGGAGCTGTTGCACTGTGGTAACTTTGCCATGAGACAAAGTATATGTGAACTGCTGTATGGAAAGTGAATTTACTCTGTAAATCTTCACCTAAATCACAATATATTAAAAAAGAAAAGAAAAAGAAAAAGAGTTGAGAGGTTGGAAGGTGTCCTGATTGACGGACACCCTACCCTCCTGAGCTGTTCATATTACTTCCAAGTTGATCCTGATCCTGAATTGTAACCTGTTACTTCCCAAATAAACTCCATAATTGGGAATATGGTTTGTAAATTGTGTGTGGACATTGCAACAAATTACCAGACCCAGCAGAGAAGTGGAGTGCTGTGGGGAAGTGTGGTGTGTACGGTTGGAGAATGGAGATATATTTACCCTTCCCCTCACAGGAATCAGCTTGGGGCTGACGGTGATTATCCTCCCACCTTGTGAAGTCAGAGGACCTCTGATGCCACCATTTCACACTGTCCCTTTCAAGTAACAAAATCTTTAACCCCAGGAAATGTTTTCAATACCATATACACCAACATAGATTTTGCCAGGTTATGGAAATGATAGGTTTACTCCACCTAATTTAGGATACTTGTTTCTTAAAACATGTAAGTGTGACTTAAAAATCTATAAATATCTCACCTGATCTGTCATTAAGACCTTGTTGAAGGAGCAGGACTCTCTGAGCAATGGACAGGGCTCTCATATGAACCTTTTCAGCCAAAACCTTAAATAAATAATAAAAAAAAGATAGTTATTAAATCCAAGACAATTTAAAGATTTCATAACTAGCAATATATCCTTTACCTACTTAGAAAACTACCCAGGCTCTGAATAACAAATTAATATATGGTAATACATTTGATGCAATAAAATTCGACCTAAATGACTTATACTTTCCATAAAATTTCTCAATTTTAGAAATCTTTATTATGTGCCAAATATTTTTCAAAAGTTCTTTAAGAATTTGGCTTTTTGTATTTTAAGAATATGCCTACACAACAGAGGCAGAAGGGTCAGCAATAGAGGCAGGAAATGGAATGTGTGGCTAATTGTCTCCAAAAACAACTTCATTTGCCATGAGATCAAAAGAAATGGATGGTACCTGACTCAGTACTGCAGATTTTGATGAGATTCTTCAGAATAATACTGATCAAAATGAGGAAGATGCAGAAGAGAATTTCAAATTCTCATGGAAGCCAGACTTTCTAGACCTGTGGATGCTAGAGGAACCCTTGAAATTATTGCTGTGAGAACTCTAGAACTCAAACCAGAAACATCTCCTGAACTCTTTTTGACCCCTCTCCCCTCCTCTGTCCTCCCTGGTAACCAACAAAGAAAGTTTCCTTCTATGTATAAACCTTTCCTTGACTTCTTACAATAGCAGACTAATACAATATTTGTCCTACTGTGACTGACT
>NW_006922320.1:526425-532372 GCF_000298275.1 Orycteropus afer afer | reverse complement strand
TTTTTTTTTTTTTTTGGTATATAATATATTGAACTTATTTACCTGATAAGCCAGCTTTCTGACAGCCTCTTTTACATCCTTCGTGCGCCCTACAATTTTGGGCAAAGTCTTTGCTGATGGTGCAATACAGGATAACACTGCTCGCCTAACTTCTGGATTTGAGTCATTTTCAATCAAAGTAGCATATGCTAGAAACACAGCAATACATATTTAATACACTAAAGAAAAACTATAGTCATAAAATCTGACATTTTGATATTTCAAGTTGTTTTCAAAATGATAAAGACACTATTTTTTAGTTTCATACATTTAACCTTAGTTGAAGATTTCACCTCCAACTTCCATTCTTTAAAAATGAAAAACCCAAAAAATCTTGGAAATTCCATCAAGATGATGTCTTTGCTCCTCTTCAAGACTTGGGAGAAAGTCTAGTATAGCAGGCAGTTTATTTTAAACTGATATAACTTTAGAGGGGCCTATTAGTTTGATTTTTAGTAAGTCCTAAACAGAAGTAACTTCTTGGCTTTACTCCTTGAAACAAAACTCATTCTTGTATCTAAAAGTTTATTCTACATTGGCATAGTACCTAAGGCATTTGACTGCTAACCAATCTACTTCCATAGTGGTACTGCCTCAGAAACCCAAGGAGGGGTCACTATGAGTTGGATCCAACTCAATGGCAGTGCGTTGTGTTGTTGTTTTATTTTTCACATTATCCCCATCTTTATGATGAAGTACATGTTGACTACTAAAACATTTACATTTTACACATTATTAGGTGTGCCATAAAATATCAACTACTACCTATTATCAAGATTGATTATAAATCTAAGATAACAGGGATGGACAAACAGAATAGATAAAACAGAAGAGTATCTAAAATATTCCTGGGCATATATGGACAATAAGGAGCTCTGGTGGCATAGTGCCTAAGGCATCTGACTGCTAACCAGAAAGCTGGCAATTCAAACCCACCAGCCACTTCGTGGAAAGACTGGGCAATCTACTTCTGTAAAGATTTACCGCCTCAGAAACCCAAAGGGGATCCCTGTGAGTTGGAATTGACTCAATGGCAGTGAGTTTGTTTTTTCTGTTTTGTTTTGTTTTGTATATGGACAAGTGAAATAGGACTATCCTTTTGATCCCAGAAGTAAAGAAAGATTTCTTAAATGAGATAAAATTATAAATCATAAAGGAGTTAATTGATAATTCTAACATTAAGGATTTTTGTTCAACAAGACACTACAAAGCAAGTGAAATAAGCTATCTAAATTAGGATAAAATATCCACAATTCATACAACCAGAAGACTTCTTTTCAGAATAAAGAACTCCAATGAATCAGTAAGACACCCCAACAGAAAAATGGGCAAAACACATTAACAGGAATTATAAAGAAGAGATATAATTGGCCACTAAATATATGAAAAGATGCACAACAACAACATATACCTTACACACCTTGAGACTGGTAAAAATTTTAAAGTCTGACAACAGCAAATATCAGGAAGTATCATGGATCAATAAAAACTTACACATTACAAATGGAAATATTAGAATGTATGATCATTTTGTAGAACATTTTTATAGTATCACATAAAGCTGAGCCTGCATATAGCTTAGGCCACTGCTAGATCTGTACCCTAGCAAAACCCTAACGTGTATCAGAAGCCATGTAGAAGAAAGTTCACAGCAGCAGCTGTGCTGTTAAGAGCAAAATAACTGGAAACAACTAGAGGGTCAAACACATTAGAAAGAATAAACTGTTACATTCATATAACAAAGTATTACAATACAGAAAAAATATGTGAATGAGTAAGAAATAATGCTGAGAAAAAAAGTCACAGGAAAATACATATAGTATGATTCATTTTATAACAGAAAACATTAAGGATACCCATATACAATAAAATTATAAAGAAAGCAAGAGAATAATTAACCTAAGATTCAGAATAGTAGTTGCTTCTGACGGAGAAAGAAAGAATTGATACTCTTAATACTTTAAATTTTTAAGCTGGGTGGTGGCTACTCGGGTATTTGTTTTTGGTTTTTGGACTGTACAAATACATTACCTAGGACGTTGTTAGGTGTCCTTGAGTTGATCGCCAGTCACAGCAGAATTACCCCATAGGGTTTCCTAGGTTGTAACCTCTACAAAAGCAGATCACAGGTCTACCTTCCACGGAGATGCGTGGTGGGTTCAGAGCTGCGCACTGGGTTCAAATCACCACACTTCCAGTAACAGCTGAGCACTTAACTATTTATACCATCATGCTTTCTTATATTACTCTTCCATACATATAGTTCATAATTTAAAAAATTCAGCCACTCAGAATTTAACAGAATCCAAATAAAACGGAAAAATAGATTTAGAAAGTCACACATACCATCAACCACTGGGCAGTCATCATTTTTGGGATCCTGAAGTCGTGAAAGGGCCAGAACTGCCTGTATTCTCACATTTGGAATTTTATCTTTCAATCTAATAAGCATGGCTTCATTAATTTTATCAAACAAATCATCATCGATCTGAGCATTTTCCGGCATACTTCCTAAGAGCTTGTTTATCAGTTGGCACACTCTAAATCTGACTGCATTGCTGTTTGCTTCATGAGACTGAAACAGAAACAAATCAAAATTGATTCAGTCATACACAATTCCTGCATAATCACATTAGAGTTTCTGTATGTTCAGAATTTAAGAAGTGACAAGTGATCCATCTCTGGCAAAGAAATCATGCAACCAGAGAAATTTTAATGCCACCTTGAACCAAAAGAAGCTCTAGGTGGCACAATGGCTAAGGCATTCAGCTGCTTACCAAAAAGTCAGTGGTTTGAACCCACCAGCGGTTCTGTGTAAAGATTTACAACTTTGGAAATCCTACGAGGCAATTCTACTCTGTCGTATGCCATGAGTCAGAATTGACTTGATGGCAGTGGGTTTGTTTTTATTCTCTTGAACCAAACGTGTACTAACTACAGGCATATGTCTGTCGCTTTATTGCGCTTCATTTTATTGCACTTTGCAGACAGTGTTTTTCACAAATTGAAGGTTTGCGACAACCTGGTGTTGAGCAAGTCTATCAGTGCCATTTTTACAACAGCATGTATTCACTTCGTGTCTCTGTGTCGCATTTTGGAAATTCTTAAAATATTTCAAACTTTTCCATGATGCTATTGTACACTTAGTAGACTACCAAAACCAAAAACCAAATTTATTGCTTTCGAGTCCGTCCTGACTCATAGCAACCCCTCCTTGGCTTTCCGAGGCGGTATCCCTACGGAAGTAGATTGCTCCGTCTTCATCCGAGGAGTAGCTGGTGGGTTTGAACCACCAGCCTTCTGGTTAGCAGTCAAATGCCTTAGGCACTATGCCACCAGAGCTCCCAAGCAGACTACAGTATAATATAAACATAACATTTATATGCACTGAGAAATCAAAATATTCATGACTCGCTTCATTGCAATATTCACTTTATTGTGGTGGTCTAGAACCAAACCCATAGTATCTCCAAGGCATGCCTGTATAAATTTTATAGTCTAAAAAAATAAACAGTCTGATAAGAATCTGCTAAATTACAAGAGTATAATTCATCTTTCTTACGTACTGAATTATATCCCCCAAAATACGTGTTACAAATCCTAATCCCTATGCTTGTGGTTAGAATCTCCTTTGGGAATTGGTTGTCTGTTATGTTAATGAGGCAGGATTAGTACAGGGTGTGTTTTGAGTCAATCTCACCTTTTATTATGGTAAAATTTTCTATAATACCTCCCCACAAAGGGCTAGTTTTCATAATACCTTTAAGAGAAAAGTAAACAAATCAGTTAAAATGCCACCATCATCTTCATCATCACTGTCATCATCTTCCACCTCTGATTGGTGAAATGAAGTAACAAACTTTGCTGCAAATTCCATTACTCGCTCCACAGCTGGTTCCCGTTTATAGACCACCATAGCATATTTAAGGTAATGAATGAATTCCTCATGAAAAACTGTTTTATCATCCATCTGAAAGACAAAAGAAACTCCTCATAAAGTAAGAGATGAAACTCTTTATTCCCAACATTACGTTAAGACTGTTGAAAGCTCTAACAATAACTTACATAAATTCAAATCTTTATTTACTAAACTTATCTATTTAAACCAGCAAAGGGAAAATAAATCTGCGTGAATTTTTCTCCAAGCTATAAATTACTTTTCCCAGGGAACAAACATGAATTTTGACAGTAGGAAAGATTCCTTTTATTTTTTTTTTAATTCCTTGAATTCTCATTTTCTTTAGTAACAGTTGAGTGAAATACATCAGTCACAAAAGGACAAATTTTGTATGACTTCACTTATGTGAAATATCTACAACAAACCAATGTTTATTAATGGTTACTAGGTACAGGAGGAAAGGGGGAGTCATTGCTTACAAGGCACTGAACTTGTTAAAAGTGATGAAAAAATTTGGGAACAAATTATGTCAATGGTTGCACAACACCATAAATATAATTAATGTCACTGAAATGTACATGTAAAAAATGCTGAAATGGCTAATGTTTTGTTATAGACACTTATCACAACTTAAAAAATACCTGTGTGGCAGTGGAACAGAAGCTAGATGACTGGAACATTTTAAAAATTAAATTCTTATGTGCATCGAAAGATCTCTCCAAAAGGGTAAAAAGAGAACCTACAGATTGGGAAAAAGTATTTAGCTACGACATATCTGACAAGGGAGTTATCTCCAAAATTTATAGAAAACTTCAACACCTCAACACCAAAAAGAAAAACAACCCAATTAAAATACGAGCAAGGGACATGAACAGACATTTCACTAAAGAAAATATACTGGCAGCCAACACACACACGAGGAAACACTCACAATCATTAGCCATTAGAGAGATGCAAGTCAAAATAACAAGACATTATCTTACTCCAGTAATAACATCAAAGTTCAACAAAACAGAAAATAATAAATGCTGGCAGGACTGCAAAATGGTACAATCATTATGGAAAATGGTATGGCGTTTCCTTAAAAAACTGAAAATACCATTTGATCTAGCAATTCCATTATTAGGAATATCTCCTAAAGACTGAGAGACAGGACATGAACAGACATATGCACACACATGTTCATCACAGCACAATTCACTACAGCAAAGAGATGAAAACAACCTAAATGCCCATCTGCAGAAGAACGGATAACCAAACTATGGTACATTCACACAAGGGAATACTGTGCAACATTAAAGAATAACAAAGAGTATGTGAATCATCTCACAACGTGGATGAATTTAGAGGACATTATGCTGAGTGAAATAAGCCAATCACAGAAGGACAAATACTGTATAAGCTCATTATTGTAAAAAGTCAAGGAAAGGTTTACTCAGGGAAGGAAATTCACTTTATTGATTACTGGGGATGGGAAGGAAGGGGAGAGAAAACTTCGGACTATCTGGGGGTCACAAGTTGATTGGGTGAGGGGAGGGATGACACTAGGGAAAGGAAGGACAATGAAATGTACACATAGATATAAACAACAGAGGCAAAAAGTAGTCTATGCACAATACTGCATTACCACTAACACCAAACACCAGGGTACGGATAAATGCGTAGACAGGTGAGAAGATCAAGCGGAGGTAGGCGAACAGGAATATGCCCTAGACCAAGGGTAGATCTGGCTGAAGATAACCTTACATATGCACTTGTGCTACAAAATTAGCCACATACATTAGAGAAGCAACAGAAGACAAAGTTGGAATTACTTCTCAGAGACAAGCAAACACACTGAAAGAATCATCAGGCCTGAGGATTCAGGACCATAGTCTCGGGTGACATCATACTCAACTGGCACAACATAGTACTTAAAAATCTTGTTCTACAACCTGCTTTGGTGCATAGCAACTGAGGTCTTAAAAGCTTTCAAGAGGCCATCTAACACGCAGCTATTAGTTTCCTCTC
>NW_006922320.1:520957-522303 GCF_000298275.1 Orycteropus afer afer | reverse complement strand
GGTTCAAACTCACCAGCCACTCCTTGGAAGGAAGGTTGGGCAATCTACTTCCGTAGTGATACTGCCTTGGAAACCCAAGGAGGGGTCGCTATGAGTCACATCCAACTCGATGGCACATAACAACAAAAACAACATACACAATGTAGAAATTATCAAACAGTATCATTAATATCACATGCAAGTAAAATTTTGCTAAAGATAATTCAAGAACAGTTGCAGCAGTACATTGACAGGGAATTGTAAGAAATTTAAGCTGGATTCAGAAGAGGACATGGAGTGAGGGGTATCATTGCTGATGTCAAATGGATCTTGGCTGAAAGCAAAGAATACCAGAAAGATATTTACCTGTGTTTCAATGACTATGCAGTCATTCAACTGTGTGGATCATAACGATTTATGGATAACATTGAGAGGAATGGGAATTCCAGAACACTTAATTGTGCTCATGAGGAACCTGTACATAGAGACCAAGATGCTGCCATTCGAACAGAACAAGGGGCTACTATGTGGTTTAAAATTAGAAAGGGTGTGTATCAGAGTTGTATCCTTTTACCATTCAACCTGTTTGCTGAGAAAATAATCTGAGAAACTGGGATATGTGAAAAACACTGCACAGGTTTGGAGGAAGATTCATTAACAACCTGCAATATGCAGATGGCACAGGACCAGGCAGTGTTTCGTTCTGTTGTACATAGGGTCACTGTGAGTTTCAGCCAACTCCAGGCACCTGACAAAAACAACCCATGATATTGGATAGCAGTTTATGTTTTCTTGGCAGGTATTTTGTCTAGATATATCCCAGTAAACAGACAAAACATACTTCTTCATGAACAATCCAACACTGCCTTTCAATATTTATCATATTTAGACCTTTCTATCACACCAACAGAGCGAGCAAGCGGCAGAGGGATCCAGGTAAGGGGAGGGACTCAGGCAGGCCCCAACCCCCAAGTAGCAGGAAAAGTATAGGAGAAAGGAAAGGCAGGACATCCAGGACAGAGTGAGCAAGTGGCAGAGGGATGCAGGTAAGGCGAGGGACCCGGGACCCAAATCCTAAGCTGCAGGTAAAGCAAAGGGGAAAGGAAAGGAAAGCCAGGGCATCCAGGACAAAGCAAGCAAGCAGCAGGGATCCATGTAGGGGAGGGTGGAGAGGTTTCAGACAGCTAAGGGAGACACACTTGTCTTCGGTTTGTCGTGCTCTGGTGGCATGTTGCTGTGAGGCTTGTTTCAAACACCAGTGGGGTTGCACCTGGTGCACAGGTATCGGTGCGGCTTGCAAACTGAGATAGAATAGGAAAAAGGAGGAGGTAATCTACTTCTCAAAGAATTGGCCAGGTAAAACATTA
>NW_006922320.1:517545-520742 GCF_000298275.1 Orycteropus afer afer | reverse complement strand
CATAAAGATTGATATCCTAGGCATTAGTGAGCTGAAGTGGACTGGTTTTGGCCATTTTGAATCAGACAACCATATGATCTACTATGCTGGGAATGACAATTTAAAGAGAAATGACGTGGCATTCGTCATCACAAAGGATATTTCAAGAACTATCCTGAAGTACAATACTGTCAGTGATAGGATAATATCCATAATCCTACAAGGAAGACCAGTTAATACAACTACTATTCAAATTTATGCACCAACCACCAAAGCAAAAGATGAGGAAACAGAAGAATTTTATCAACTTCTGTAGTCTGAAATTGACTGAACATGTAATCAAGATTGTTAATTACCACTGGTGACTGAAATACAAAAGTTAGAAACAAAGAAGAATCACCAGTCATTGCAAAATTTGGCCTTGATGACAGAAATAATGCTGGAGATCGCATGATAGACTTTTGCAAGACCAACGACTTACTCATTGCAAATACCCAACACAAACAGCAGCTATACACATAGACTTCACCAGATGGAGTACACAGGAATCAGACTGACTATATCTGTGGTAAAAGGCGATGGAAAAGCTCAATACCTTCAGCCAAAACAACTTCAGGAGCTGATTGTGGAACAGACCATCAATGGTTCATATGCAAGGTCAACTTGAAGTTGAAGACAATTAAAACAAGTCCAAGAGAGCCAAAATATGACTTTGAATATATCCCTCCTGAATTTAGAGACCATCTAAAGAATAGATTCAATGCATTAAACACCAATGACCGAAAACCAGAATTGTGGGATGATATCAAGAACTATTCATCCATGAAGAAAGCAAGAGGTCATTAAAAAGATGAGAAAAAAAGAAAAGACCAAAATGGATGACAGAAGAGACTCTGAAACTTGCGCTTGAGCAGAGAGTAGCCAAAGCAAATGGAAGAAATGACAAGATAAAAGAGCTGAACAGAAGATTTCAAAGAGCAACTCCAGCAGACGAAGCCAATTACTATAATGAAATGTGCAAAGACTTGGAGTTAGAATACCAAAAGGGAAGAATACACACGGCATTTCTCAAGTTGAAACAACTGAGGAAAAAATTTAAGCCTCGAGTTGCAGTACTGAAAGATTCTATGGGCAAAATATTGAATGATGCAGGAAGCATCAAAAGAAAATGGAAGGAATACACAGAAACACGGTACCAAAAGAACTGGCCGATCCTCATCCATTTCAGGAGGTGGCATATGATTAAGAACCTACGACACTGAAGGAAGAAGTCGAAGCTGCACTGAAGCAATTGCTGAAGAACAAGCCTCCAGGAACTGATGGAATACCCACTGAGATGTTTCAACAAACAGATGCCTCACTGAAGGCATTCTCGGTTATGCCAAGCGATTTGGAAGACAGCTACCTGGCCAACTGACTGGAAGAGATCCATATCCATATTTGTACCCATTCCAAAGAAAGGTGATCCCACAGAATGTGGAAATTATCAAACAATATCATTAATATCACATGCAAACAAAATCTTACTGAAGATAATTCAAAAACAGTTGCAGCAGTATATTGACAGAGAGCTTCCAGAGGTGCAAGCCAGATTCAGAAGAGGATGTGGAACAAGGGATATCATTGCTGACGTCAGATGGATCTTGGCTCAAAGCAAAGACTTCCGGAAAGATGTTTACTTGTGTTTTATTGATTATGCAAAAGCATTTGATTGTGTGGATCATAACAAATTGTGGGTAACATTGAGAAGAATGGGAATTCCAGAACACTTAACTGTACTCATGAGGAACCTGTACATAGACCAGGAGGCTGTCATTCAAACGGAACAAGGGGACACTGTATGGCTTAGAGTCAAGAAGGGAGTGTGTCAGGGTTGCATCCTTCCACCATACTTACTCAATCTCTATGCTGAACAAATAATCCGAGAAGCTGGACTATGAACATGGCATCAGGATTAGAGGAAGAATCATTAACAACTTGTGATACGCTGACGACACAACTTTGCTTGCTGAAAGTGAAGATGACTTGAAGCACTTACTGATGAAGACTGAAGACTAGAGTCTGCAGTATGGATTACATTTCAATATAAAGAAAACAAAAATCCTCACAACTGTACCTATAAGCACCATCATGATAAATGGAGAAAAGATTAAGGTTGTCAAAGACTTCACATTGCTTGTTTCTATAATCCACACCAGTGAAAGCAGCAGTCAGGACACCAGACAACATATAGCACTGGGCAAAGTCAGCTGCAAAAGACCTCTTTCAAGTGCTGAGGAGCAAAGATGTCTCCTTGAGGACTAGGGTACGCCTGACACAAGCCAGGATATTTTATATCTCCTCATATGCATGTGAGAGCTGAACAATGAATAAGGAAGACCAAAGAAGAATTGATTCTTTTAAGATGTGGTGCTGGGGAAGAATGTTGAAAATACCATGGACTGCTAAAAGAACTAACAAATCTGTCCTGGAGAAGTGCAGCCAGAATGCTCCTTAGAAGCAAGAATGGCCAGACTTTGTCTCACCTATCTTGCTCAGGTTATTAGAAGGGACTATTCCCCAGAGAAGGGAGAAGGATGTCATGCTTGGTAAGGTGGAGGTTCGACGAAAGAGGGAAAGGCCCTCAAGGAGATGGATTGACACAGTGGCTGTGGCAATGAGCTCAAGTATAGCAGGGATCACGAAGCTGACGCAGGACCGGGTGGTGTTTCATTCTGCTGTGCATAGGGTCACCATGAGTCAAAGACAACTCCACGGCACCTAACAACAACAACATCATCACACCAAAAAGGAGCTCTGGTGGTGTAGTGGTTAATACATTTGGCTGTTAAACAAAAGATCAGTGGTTCAAACCCACCAGATGTTATATGGAAGATGAGGCTGTTTGCTTCCATAAAGATACAGCCTTGGAAATCCAATGGGGGTCACTAGGAGTCAGAATCAACTTGTTGGCAGTGATTTTGGTATCACACAGGAAAGGAACTCTTGAGGCATACTAGTTAAAGCATTCAGCTGCTAACCAAAAGGCTGGTGGTTCAAACAGATCATCTGCTCTGCAAGAGAAAGATGAGGCAGGGGATTGTCACACAGGAGCTCTAGTGGCACGGTGATTAAAGCACTCGCTGCTAAACGAAATGTCAGCCACTCAATCCACCAGGAGCAGGGTGAAAAAGATGTATCAGTGTGCTTGCCTAAAGAATGTTGTTGTTGTTGTTGTT
>NW_006922320.1:489476-490601 GCF_000298275.1 Orycteropus afer afer | reverse complement strand
TTTTGCAGAGATAATTATCTGGCTATAACTGTGCTCAAAAACAAATTGACCCAACCATGTACCAGCAAAGGCTTAAAATGACCCTCTCCTTCCCTCCCAATTTTGTGATTCTGAGAACCATTCCTAACAGGAAGATAGGCTTAAGCCTATGGGATTGTTGTTGTTGTTGTTATGTGCCGTCGATAGAGTTGGAAAAATCTGTAAAGATTCTTGCTCAGCATCCATGTTCTTGAATACCCTAAATTTAGATGGACAATAACATCACCCAGTGCTTTTAAGCTGTGATATCATGTCTCTAGTCTTAGCACTTCACAGATTAAGGCTACCTTTCCAGATAGTACAACAACTAAGTTGCCAGTTTCCAAAGGCATTTGGGCCACTTATGGAAAACATTGGATCCTTGTGCACCAGATGCCCTTCACAATTCATCCTGCCATCTCCCTGCACAAAAGTTGCCACACCAGTGGACAACAAGCAAACCACCAAAGTGTCTTTTAGTTACCTATGAGAGAGAACACTGCTGCCAGCAAAACAGGGCACCACATGACTCTTCGCAGTATCACTGCCAACTGACACCACATTACAAAAAGCAGCTTGCCTAGATGAGGACTTCTTTTCTTGGGTAGCCAGAATTTGAAGGAGCTACTCTGTGACCTGTGCCACTGGTAAATGACTCACACTTTTACACACTGAACTGGGCCGGACAGCTGAGACGCTGCCTTTGTACGTGAAGAATACACAACATAATCTTGACGAGCTGCACGGTGATGCAGGCCAGAGGCATACTGGGTGGGTTTATGGACTGAGAGACAAGGTAATCTTATTGAAAGGACTTCTGATTTCTTGGTATTAGTCATTATTTTTCTGGCTTAGGTTGTTACCTTTGTCCTGGTTCCTTATTCTGTTCTATTCTAATGGGCCCCAGAAATCCTTCTCCTAACCTACTATCAGAATCAGAAAATGAGGAAGAGGAGAATGCTAATTCCCTGAATGACATTTCCGGGGAGGAGTGGGATTCCTCTGAAGAAGAACCTGTGGTGGCCAACTTAACGCCTCTTGAGAGGCTTGCCTGCCAGGTTAATTGCCTTTTAAAATACTCTATAAATTCGAAACCTTGAAATCTTA
>NW_006922320.1:486950-488711 GCF_000298275.1 Orycteropus afer afer | reverse complement strand
AAAACGGTGTCACTCCCCTGACAAGCCACACCTACAAGTGCAGTCCCTTAACTCAACTCTAGAGAATGTGCAGTGTGGGCATCCTCCTGTGGTAACACTGAGAACTTCAATGGAGAGAGAATCCCAAAGGACTGTGTAACAGAAGGTAAATTGACTATTCTCCACACCCAGTTTTTCCCCAATTTCCCCTGCCTATTTGAATGGACTCTAACTAAATATCTAATTATTAATAGGAAGGAAAAAGTAGGCCACCGGCTGTTTTGTTCCTCAGACTTCAGAACAGCCATTGTGGGCAGTAGAAGGTTAGCTACCTTCATTAATGCTTTCCTGGCCACATCTGCTTGGACATTCATTTCTAGATACCAAAAGAAAAAACCAAACTCACTGCAGTCGAGTCAGTTCTGACTCAGAGCAACCCCTCCTTGGGTTTCTGAGGCAGTATCTCTATAGAAGTAGATGGCCCAGTCTTCCTTCCAAGGAGTGGCTGGTGAGTTTGAACCGCTTGCCTTCTGGTTAGCAGTCAGATGCCTTAGGCATTATGCCACCAGAGTTTAATTAAATTGAATAATTTAAAAAGAAAATGGTGAGAAAAATGATGGGTATATGTATTTCTCTCCCAATTTTTAAAATAAATATGCTTGCATGTAACACCCTGTAGGGGCTTCTGTTTTTTGGTGGGAGAGTACAGTTTCAAACCTAACCTATCTTATTTCAGACCTATTACAGTAGCTGTAATCTCAGCATGGACATTCTATGTCATAGGCTTCCACCACATTGCCTATAACACTGTCCCAAGGAGGGATTGCTATGAGTCAAATTGACTCGATTGCAGTAAGTTTGGTTTTGGTTTGAGATTAACAGGTGCTTGTTCTATAGGGAATATGTTTTTTGTATCTTAGTACCCAGACTTTAGTTATACAAAAGTGCAAGTTATACACATTTGAAAAGACCAGTGGGAAAGGATTAAGAAACCATTTATGCTTGCAGTGTTAACCTCTAATGGATTAAAAAGCTTCACGTGGGTAACATTTCCTGGAGTGGAAGTTTATGGACTTTCCACATTCACTGAAAACTTTTCAGGGACACTTGGAACTGTAAAATACCTTACTTACTACAGAAAACCTCAGCCTAATACAATTGGAAGTGAAGACTTCCAGCAGCATTGTTACATTGATAAACTTTAGATTTTCTTCTTCCTGAACAGAGGAGAGTATGTGCTCTTGTAGAAGAGTCTTGCTCTGTTTAAGTAGATGAGTCAAAATGTAGAAATCAATATACATAAAATGCATGAGGCCATTAAATCTTTACACACACCCTACAAAAAAGATGAAACCTGTGTGTGGTCCTGGTTGACTGGGCATCTAAAGAAACTCTGAAAAGGATTGTTAAAATTATATCCTATATCCACTTCCTTGTTTTATTTGTTGCTTCCATTCTCCATAATTAAGTGTCGTATACAATGCAGCTCGAGAAACTGAAGCAGTAATGGAATCAAATTCTATAAATGTCTAGCACCTTTAAGGAGAAAGAAGAATGTTTATAATCTAACGAGTATTTCTGCTGAGCCTTAGTTGTTCTTTTTTAAGGTAAAAGGAGGGAATTGTAGAAACTAGGAAAAACTATTTGTTGGTGGACAATTACTGACAAGCAATCATATCATACTGTAAGTGCTACTGAATATGTCAGAAACTGTTTCTATGTAGATATTCTGTGAAATTGGTTTTTAACATGTTACAAGAACCTGTTCCCTTCTCTTTTTTT
>NW_006922320.1:485796-486431 GCF_000298275.1 Orycteropus afer afer | reverse complement strand
ATCAACTGATCATATGCAAGTTCAACTTGAAGTTGAAGACAACTAAAACAAGTCCACGAGATCTTGAATTTATCCCTCCTGAATTTAGAGACCATCTAAAAATTAGATTTGGTACATTGAACACTAATGACTGAAAACCAGAAGAATTGTGGGATGACATCAAGAACATCATCCATGAAGAGAGCAAGAGGTTGTTAAAAAGACAAGAAAAAAAGAAAAGACCAAAATGGATGTCAGAAGAGACTCTGAAACTTGCCTTTGAGTGGAGAGTAGCTAAAGTAAATGGAAGAAATGACAAGCTAAAAGAGCTGAACAGAAGATTTCAAAGAGCAGCTCGTGCAGAGAAAGCCAATTACTGTAATGAAATGTGCAAAGACCTGGAGTTGGAAAACCAAAAGGGAAAACATGCTAAGCATTTCTCAAACTGAAATAACTGAGGAAAAACTTTAAGCCTCAAGTTGCAATATTGAAAGATTCTATGGGCAAAATATTAAGTGATGCAGGAAGGATCAAAAGAAGATGGAAGGAATACACAGTCATGGTACCAAAAAGAACTGGTCGATCTTCATCCATTTCAGGAGGTGGCATATGATCTAGAACCATGGTATTGAAGGAAGAAGTCAAAGCTGCACTGA
>NW_006922320.1:481378-484401 GCF_000298275.1 Orycteropus afer afer | reverse complement strand
TCATTCTGCTGTGCATAGGGTTGCTATGAGTCGGAGGTGACTTGATGACACCTAACAAAAACATCAGTTGTTGCTTCAGAACTGAACAGTGAGATCTGACTAGTGAACCTTTTAGGAATAAACGTTGAGATACCAGTTCAAGAGAGGTGCTTGAGAGCATCAGCACAACTACAGATGGCTGAGGAGTGTTAGAGGTAAGCGCCAATATGTGTGATAGCAGCAGGGCTTCAAACTGGTCATTCTGGTGGTTTGACAACCTGCTAAAAATTTGTCTTTCCACCCAAGATATGCTGACTATGCCAGATCCAGATCCTTTTAACCAGAGCTCCTTGTTAAAAAGTAGCATCATTATATGGGAGTGGGGCTGGGGCAACTTCTCAGCAGGGAGCCTGAACTGGAATGAAGCAGTTTGAAGCCTTGGATAGCATGCAGTTGTGGAGTCAGTTCAAAATGTTATCAGTTTAAGGTTGGATCATAAAACAGCAAATTGAGATTTTGACAATGTATTTGGGAAGACAAATGATCCTAATAAATGAGAGAAAATTCCCAGGATAATTTAGCAAGTTATGTCCTATTCCCTGAAGAAGGACATAACCACTAATCTTCTAAAAGTATGCTCAGGATCCTGGGCAGCCTAATAAAACTAAAACTCAATTCCTAACATATACAGAAACTGAACTCATGGAGTATCAAATAGGATTTCAACAGGAACACGATGAAACTGTATGAATTGAGTTTGCAATTGGTAAATTAAAGTGCTTAATTATTAGATTTACCATAGTTGAGTTGACTCCTAAGCCTGTGCTTAATGTTACACCTCAGATCCATGGTGTCAGCTGTGGGACCTAACACCTCAGTGTATCAGCCAGTATTTTACAGTGTATTAAATTTCCAGTAAGGACAACTTCCTTTGGAGTAAACAATTGCCCAAACAATTGGAATAGTCCAAGGTTATGGTAATCTTCCATTAAAAAAAAAATAATAATAACCCTGCTAGATTAGCTTTATGGTTGCCCAGAGTAACCAGAATAACTTTGATAGAGTGGCAGAACTGGTGACACAAGGGGCCAACCACAACCTAGAAAACCAAATTCTTATATCAGTTGAAGAGCTGTCATTAATGTTTGCCACAACCAGTGTATTCTAGGGGAACTTAGCACAAAATGGATTCTATGGTGGCAGCCCCTGGCTACCTGCCTGGTATCGAAGTAGACTTCCAGTGGCTTGAGTGCCTTGGTCCATATGCCATTTCCTTGCTTGAGCCCAGCTTTTCTATGTTCATCACTTTCTACTTATGACACAGTATTCCTTTAAATGTGTTAAGTTGCCCAATTCAGCCAATAAAAACTAGGATGCTGCAAAAAGGGCAAGGAGGCCATATATTCTGACCTCCTAGAACCCCACAAGAGGAAGGCAGAATCACCATCAGTAGCCCAAGGCCTATTCCTGCGAGGCCAGACATGTTGCCTCCCTCCAGCCCTTTCTCCAACCGTTCCTCCCAAAGCACCCACCACCTCTTTCCTGGGTTCAATAATTCGCTGCAGTGGCCACACAGAATTCACAGATTATGGGGTTTGTTAGGGAAGCACCAGGCTACAATTCAAATTCAGGAAAAAATACTCAGTCTCTCTACCAGCCCACTGTCTCTCAGCCAAGTCTCTCACAATCTCTCCCCCAGCAATATATGTCCCTCAGTGTCTCAGCAATGCATGTCTCTTGCATCTCTTTCCCAGCAGCACATGTCTCTTTCAGCAGCACGTCTTCCTCAACCAGCAGTCAGAGAGAGTTCTGCCTCTAGGAGGCCTCCTTTTCAGCTCGGCAGAGTGGCCAAACCAACCAATCATAACAGAATTCTAAGCACCTGAGAGTGAGCCTCCCATAACATTGCGTTGTGCCACGCCCAACAGCAATAACCCAGGTTGATAACATTTACAATCAGGAGCTCCTCAGTTGCTCATTCCACCACTGAGTTTTCAATGACTTATGGGTAGTAAAGCCATACTAAGTAATTTACTACACTGCAGATGCCCAAATAAATTTAAATTTCAGATAAATGTTAGATACACCAGAAATTATAATTCATTATTTGACTGAAATTCAAATTTAGCTAGCCTGTATTTTATCTGGCAACTCTATAAATGTGTTAACAACACTGATTAAGCCTAGACATTAGTTTTGTGGTTGTTCCCCAGGGAAAAGTCTGGCTATTCCAGTCATATGTTGTTTCTGTTTTAACTTCCAAATACTTGATGTGAGAAGGCAGATTGTGACACATAATGGTCTCAAAGTTGTTGAATGGTGGAGGAGGAAGTCCAGTTTTTATAGGAGACACATTATATTTGGCTAAAATAATCACATAACCATTAAAACATCTCCAGACATAAATTTTCAAAATGTGGTCTCAATAAATAATAAGTTTAGGTTCATTGTTTTTTGTTTGTTTTAAGTATTTACTTTCTTACTCTCCTTTTGATGAAGGAGAAGATTAAGTGTGCTAATATTTTTTAAAATACACTTCATAGGTAGCACAGTTCTTACAGCCATTCTTCATTGCAGAAAAGGACTCAAATTTGGGACACTTATCTTTGCTTTCCAGAACCCCCAGAAGACTCAAGGATTTGAAAGTAGCCTGGAAGGGTAGGATGAGAGCAAAGTTTAAAACAAGGGAATTGGTGAGTTCCAGTAAGATGGCGGAGTAGGCAGAAAGACTGCACAGACCCTCTTCAACAAAGAAAAGGGAAACCAATTAACAAAGACACAGAAGATAATCTTGGACTCCTGAGCCTTGAAGGGGAGGATATAGAAGTGGACCAAACTAGCAGAAGAATTTGCATGAAAATACCAAAAAAGGAGACAGACGGTGCTGCGGTCTGGCAGCGATCCTGAGCGATCCAGACGGCATGGCACAGACAGCTTTGAGAGTGATGAGTGGTGGTGGGACCTAAGAATTAACTTAAAAATCAGTCCTGCTTGCCAGGGACTGCATGGAGGACTGCTCTGGTGGCTGGGGAATAAACGGAGAA
>NW_006922320.1:461572-462412 GCF_000298275.1 Orycteropus afer afer | reverse complement strand
TTTTACTTTTATTCATAAAGTTTTCACTGGCCAAGTTTTCAGAAGTGGATGGCCCCATACTTATTCTGAGTCTGCCTTAGTCTGGAAGCTCCACTGAAACCTGTCCCCTTGGTGACCCTGTTGGATTTCCAAATTCTGGTGGCATAGCCTCCAGTCTCACAGCAACACGCAAGCCACCACAGTATGACAAACTGACAATGAGTGGAAGAGATCCATAATATATTCCTATATAATGTTTTAGATTTTTTTTCTATACATTATGGTTGAGTGTTGTTATTCTGTGTTTTATTCACTTCAATATTATATAATCTAAGAATAAATTTTAATTTAATTATTAATGGTTATGTGTCATGATGAGTTTTTTTGTCTCTCTGTCATCAAATCTATTGAGTAAGCCATAACAAGCCAGTTTGTACATCCTGCTTTTTATTTTATTTTTTTTAACATGAGGGATAGCATACATACAGTGAAATACATAACATATGATAATCATAAAAAAAAAAACCCACTAAACTCACTGCTATCAAGTCGGATCCAACTCATAGCGACCACTCCTTGGGTTTCTGAGGCAGTGGTACTATGGAAGTAGATTCCCAACCTTCCTTCCGAGGAGTGGCTGGTGGGTTTGAACCTCCAACGTCCTGGTTAGCAGTCAGATGCCTTAGGCACTATGCTACCAGAGCTCCCACTCAAATCATAAGTAAGTATATGTCTTGGTTTTTCATATATTTATTTATATTTATATATCCATCCATCTTCTAGATCAAGGTACAGAAAATTTTCTGATTCCAGTCCACTTGATGGCACAGTAACCACAACAACAGTGGCTATTCCCAGTCT
>NW_006922320.1:458675-460082 GCF_000298275.1 Orycteropus afer afer | reverse complement strand
ACAAGTAAAATAGCATAGTCTCAAGCAACAGAAACAGAAAATTATCAAGTCCAGTAACAGTCTCAAGATTGGCAAACAACATGGCAGACCAGAGAGATGAAGACTTGGCCAAATGCAAGATCCAGATATGCCAAAAACACAAGACCTTTCTAAAAGCTTCTCCTTATATACTGGAAGCAGACCACATCCCTAAGGCAGCTACTCAGCTGCTTAGTAGATTCCACCATGATGAGACCGTCAGTCTCATCATGAAGAATAACTATATCCAGTTGCACAGACGCTCAAAACCAGGCCCAGCCAAGTTGACACATAACTTTAACTACCACAGTAGGTTTAAGTTTGTTGTTGTTTGGTGCTGTCCAGTCAGTTTTGACTCATCGTAACCCTATGTACAACAGAAGGAAACACTGCCTGATCCAGGTTTGTGTTTAGTTTTAATAAAACAACCACTTTCCAACGTGGCTTTATCATTTTACACTCCCACTGGTGCCAATGCATGAAAGTTCCAGTTGTTCCGTGTCTTTGCAAATGCTTGTTATTGTCAGTCTTTTAAATTTTACCCATTCTCATGGTTGTGTAATGATACCCTATGTGGCTTTAATTTGCATTTCCATAATGAATGGTGCTAAGTATCTTTTCATATGCTTATTGACCATTCAGATACCTTCTATTGAGATAAATTCTTCGTCTTTTGTCCATTTTTAAATCACATTGCCTGTTTCTTATTGGTTTCCAGTTTGTATATATTTTGGATACAAGGTAAGTAAACACTCTGGATCATACTTGGATTTGTATTGCAGGAACACAATCCCACCCACTGCCATCAAGTTGATTCTGACTCATAGCAACTCCATAGGGTTTCCCAGGCTGTACATCTTTATAGAAGTGGACTGCATCTTTCTCCCATGGAACAGCTTATGGGTTCAAACCATAGACTTTTAGGTGAGCAGCTGAATGCTTTAGCCACGGCACTACCAGAGCTCCTTCAGGAACATAATAGACAACTAAAAGAGAAAAGCAGTGGTCAGTTCCAGAAATGTTCATTGAGAAACAGCTGCTACATTGCAGTATTCAATTGTAGTTCAGTCATATTACCAATCCAACCTAGATGGGTCATAATAAAAATAAATATTTAGTTAAGTAAATACTTTATTTAGTTAAAAACATGTATTTCCATTGAGTGCAGACCACTCTACTGCTTTGTAATAAATGCAATTAGAGAGCTCCAGTTTTTTGCCTTCAAATGAAAGCTCTTGACGAGTTCATTCCAGTTCAACACCCATTGAGAATTTGCATTTCCACCCCAGACAAACTGAATCAGAACCTGTATTTTAACAAGACCCACAGGTTATTCTTATGTACACATAAGAATGGGAGCTCTGGTAGCATAGTGGCTAAGACACTTGC
>NW_006922320.1:420299-457354 GCF_000298275.1 Orycteropus afer afer | reverse complement strand
CAGCTTGAACCTCTGGAAGTTCTCTGTCAATATACTGCTGCAAGCGTTTCTGAATTGGGGATATATAAGAATATGTATAACATGGTGCTTTGTTGAAGTGTTTTTGTTTATATTTTCCTCCCTTGAAAATGAGGTGGGTGAGGAGATATGAGAGACCTGGGTTCTAGTTAATATGTGTTAGGATTAGAGTAAAAGCATAGCACCAACTTAAGCTGTGTGTTCATTTCAGGCGTTCACTCAAAAAAAAAGGGTGGTGGTGGTATTTGACAGAAAACTTCAGCTATTAAGAATAAAACATAGGTGCTACACAGAAATGCAGAGCCATGAGGGCATATTTTAGGGATATTCAAACTTGGGTTACTGGGACAAGCTTCCTGTGGAAGTGACATATAGGCTGAGGTCTGAAAGATAAATAGAAACAAGTCAGAGTAGGGGAGTTAGCTAGCCTTCTAGGTAAAGGAGTTCAATGAAATACTTAAGAATGTGATCTTTTTGTTATTAGGTGAGTACAGGCAGTCCCTAGCTTACAAATGTCCAACTGATGTCCAACCCATCCCCATCATTATAAACCCATCCCCTAAAGCCTATTATATTAAAAATTTGAGGTACTAACAATGGTTCCTCTATATGTATATATAGGAGCTCTGGTAGCATAGTGCCTAAGGCACTTGACTGCTCACCGGAAGGCTGGCGGTTCAAACCCACCAGCCACTCCTCGGAAGGAAGGTTGGGCAATCTACTTCCGTAGTGATCTGCCTCGGAAACCCAAGGAGGGGTCGCTATGAGTCGGGGCCGACTCGATGGCAAACAGCAACAACAACAACAATGGTTCATAGTAACAAATGGACACTACTTTGTGTTGCACATCAAAACATTATTATTATTACTGATTTATTATGTTCAAGATGTTTTAGTGTATATGGAAATGTTTCTTTAATGTTTTTTATGCATAGGAAGGTACACTATATATTAAGACAAACATTTGACTGACTGTTGGGACTTAAATACTAATTCAACTTAAAGACAGACTTAGGAACTGAACTTGTTCGTAATCTAGGGACTGCCTGTAGCAGTAATAATAACATTAGAGTTACCGATACTACTTGTTGTGTGTCATCGATTTGACTCTGACTCACAGTGACCCAGTAAGATGGAGTAGAGCTGCCCCATCAAGTTTCCAAGGCTGTAATATTCACGGAAGCAGACTGCCACATCTTTCTTCTGCAGAGCAGGTAGTGGGTTCCAACCATGTACCTTTTGGTTAGCTTTAACCACTGTACCACCAAGGGCTCCTTACTTACTTGATTAGGAAAGAGAATTACTCAGAAAAGACTGAAAGATTACCTAAGTAAATTTCTACTGTAGAAACCACCTAGGTGGCTCTTATGTTACAAGTGTGGAAAAGATGAATTATTTAATACCTGTTGGGACAGCTGTGCAGCCATCTTGAAAAACATAAATCTGAATTCCGGTTTCACTCCATATATCAACAAATTCCGGCTAGATCAAGGATGTAAACATTTGAAAAATGAAGCCATAAAAGTAGCTAGAGAAACTCTGGATTGGATTTTTATAATTGTGTTGAGGAACACCTTTCCCAGCACGATGCAAAAGCCAAAAACCTAAAGGAAAAGAGCAACAGATTTACCTCTATATAAATCCAAAATATCTATGGCACATAAGGAGATTAAAAGGAAGTACTAACCAGGGAAATACTTGCAACATACATGATTGGCAAGGTGGAAAGTGCTTCTGCCAAGGAAAAGATCTTTGTAATGAGAAAGAAAACCAGGCAAAAGCAATTTACAAAAGGATCAATACCAGCAACTGATCAATTTGTGGAAGGGCATTCAACCCCACTAGTAACCAAACAAATGGCTTAGAGAAAGGCACACTAAACTGAAAGATATTTGAAGATGAATAACTAAGGTTTTTGGCAAGAGTATGGGAAAAGATGGATTTTCATGCTCTGCTAATGAGAGAAGGAGCCCTGGTGTCACAATGGTTAAGTGCTTGGCTGCTAACTAGAAGGTCTGTGGTTCAAACCCACCAGCTGTTCTGCAGGAAAAAGGACCTGTAACGATGACAGCTTAGGAGACCCTTTGGGGTGCTTCTACTTTATCCTATAGGATTGCTATGAGTCAGAATCAACGGCATACAACAACTAATGAGAGTAGAATTTGGAATAAGTTCTGCAGAACACTATGGCAAAACATCACCATTTAAAATTTGCATACTCTTTGAAACAGATTTATTCTAGAATTTGTTACTGTGGAAATATTTGCATATCTGTTCAAAGATCCATTACAGCGATGTCATGTAGGGAATTACCTTATGCAGTGGTAGCTGAAATATCAGGTAGGCTATCCCAAATGTCCTGAGAAAGGAAACCTCGTAGCCCAAATTAAGATGCTGAAATCACATGGTTTATTGAATCAATTTTAAACAGAAGTTGGAAAGATATAATAAGAAGATCAATACATTTAGGGTAAGGAGCTCGGGGGATGTAAGGACCACGTGACGAATCTTGTGTTACATGATGCTGACATGCCTCATTGCAGCTGCGTTAACCTTCACCTCTAATAGTGCAGGTAGGAGAACCAGAGTTGAGATTGAAAAGGCCTCAGCAGGTGGAGGGTTCCTGGAGCCAATACATGTTCTTTCAGAAGTATGCCTGGCTAAGGACTGCAGAGGGCTACATTTTTTAATGTTTTGGGGTTAGAATGGGTATTGCCAGCAGAGGGGTCATTTTGTTTTCAGAATGGCATAGCTATAGGCCTGTAGGTGGCATCATGTTCTGTCTTATCACTTGTCCTTTCCTTCCTTTTCTGTTAGTAACAACACTCTTGTTTCTGCCACCTCTTTTATCATATATTCCATTTATTACTATTTTTTATTGTTTAAGTGAAAGTCTACAGAGCACATGAGTCTTCCATTCAATTTTATGCACATTTTGTTTCATAACATTCATTGCAGTTCCCTCAATGTAACACCACTCTTCCCACTTCCTCCCTGGGTTCCCCTGTATCTGTCCTTTCCTGCCACTTCCTACCTTCTGAGCTTTGTTTTGGGGCAAATGCACTTAGTAGTTCTTTTATCGTGTCTTAGAGTACACTATCTGTAGTGATACATTTTAAGAATTCTGTCTCACCAGCTCCTTGTTTACCTATTATACTCAACACATAAATTTTCTTTTTGGGGGGTCCTCTAGAACATAACTGAGTATTTTCATTGCATAAAACCAAAAACCAAACTCACTGCCGTCGAGTTGGATCCGATTCAAAGCCACCCCTCCTTGGGTTTCTGAGGCAGTATGTCTATGGGAGTAGATTGCCCAACCTTCCTTCTGAGGAGTGACTGGTGAGTTTGAACCGCCAGCCTTCTGGTTAGCAGTTAAATGCCTTAGGCACTGCGCCCCCAGAACCATATATGAAACATTTTTACTTAAAACAGAAAAAAAAAAAAAAAGTCCCTGAACAGGGCATAGGGTAAATATGTTCCTGTATACAATGTTCACCTTACGTCATTGCATGAATAGGGTTCAAAAACATCATGTACAGTATCCCACTTAAGTTTTAAAATACATAGACAACATAACATTTCCATGTATGTCCAGAGAGATGTCTGGGAACACAGTAATTTTCTGAGTGTGGGATTTGGGGTGATTTTTATTTTCTTTGTGTACTCATTTTTTGTATAGGTGAGGGTTTTTTGGGTGAGAGTACTGCAAGCATGTTATTTTTATAACTAAAAATAAATGATGGTTTTTGAAAAATTAGATTGCCAGTATTGCATTCTGGAAATATAGGCAGTGAAGTCAGATAGCTCCAGGTCCATTTACGAGCCACATGAAATTGGATAAGCTACTTATATAGCACTACCTTCCAGGCGGTAAGGACAGTGCAAGGAAGGGGCTTAGCACCGTGCCAAGATGACATTAGCGATCTCATAAATTGTCTCCCTCAACCTGCGTTTGACACAGGGCTTAATTCTCTTCTGCACTCTAATTCATCCCAGACAGCGTGAAGGGACCGATTAATCAGAGTGCAAGGCAATCCTGGGGCCTGCAGAGGACTGTTTCCAAGATGAGTCTGCTGGCAGCACTTTGATTACAGTAGCTATGGCCCCACGCAGCCTGCAAAGGAAGTCTGATTTTCCCACTGTCTTCCGTTGTCAAGTTGAAAGTATAATATATCATACTGGGGAATAATTTGGTCTCTGGGCCTAAGAAAATCATATTTGAATAACTGAAACTCAATGCTGTTCATACCCAACATCACTTAAAAATATATATCCACATACAATCTTGAAATTCATAGATAATATGCTTAAAAAAGCAGTGGAGTTGATTCCGACTCATGCCCCCATGCGTTCAGAGCACTAGCGTTTTCGTAACCATGACCTTTCCAGAGCAGTTCTCCAGGCTTTTTTTCTGAGGTGCCTCTGAGTGGGATCTAACCACCAACGTTTGGTTTTTAGCCCAGCATTTAATTCTGTTTGAACCACCCAGTACCTCCTACTTTACTTGTATATTTTTAAAATTAGTGTGAATTTTTGATGGTAATATAATGGAGAAAGAAAATGAAATATTATATTTAAATAATGTGTTTCAATATATAAATGATCTGCTGCGATTAACTTTATGACTTATTATACCAAAACCAAAAACCAAAATCACTGCCATCGAGTCAATTCTGACTCATAACTACCCCCATGGGTCTCCAAGGCTGTAAATCTTTACAGAAGCAGACTGCCTCATCTTTCTTCCATGGAGTGGCTGGTGGATTTGAAACACCAACCTTTTGGTTAGCAGCCAAATGCCTTAACCACTATACCACCAGGTTCCTTATGACTTAATATGTTGTTGTTGTTGTTATGTGCCGTCGAGTCGGCCCCGACTCATAGCGACCCCTCCTCGGGTTTCCGAGGCAGTATCATTACGGAAATAGGATTGCCCAACCTTCCTTCCGAGGAGTGGCTGGTGGGTTTGAACTGCCAGCCGTCTGGTTAGCAGGCAAGTGTCTTAGCCACTATGCTACCAGAGCTCCCATATAGTATTCAGATATTGAGAGTATCAGTAGACTCACCATGAATGTGGCAGGCACAGTGTGTGTTGTATTAGCAGCCATATACCATAAACCACATGGCCATTGAGGGTGTGGTTTTCCAAAACATTGAACAACTTTTGGTAAAGTTCTGAACCCAACAGGTTAATTTTCCTTTAGTTTACACAATGGTTGAATTCCTGGGAAAGTCAGCATATATTCAGACTGCAAAAAAACCACTGTAAATATGTCACTTGGAATTAAGTAGGGAGCTTGTTTAAAATGAGAATTCCCAAGCCTCCACCTCCAGAGACTGACTCTGGGGCTCTAGAGTAAAACTAACTCGCTGCCATCAAGTCAATTCCAACTCACAGCCACCCTGTAGGGCAGAGTAGAACTGTCCAGTAAATCTTTATAAATCTTTACAATAGCAGACTGCCACTGGTGAGTTCGAACCATCGACCTTCGGGTAGCAGCTGAATGGCTGACTTAACCACTGCACCATCAGAGCTCCTTGGGCTCTAAGATAGGAACCAAGAATCTGCAATAACCTCTTGACAAAGATTCACGAGTCTGTTTTCTAAATTACCTGAGGGAGGGGATGGTTGGCCTGGAGAGATAATCTAACTAAACTAAGATAGTGAACTAGAAATTAAAGCAAAACAAAATTAAACAAACAAACAAAAACAGGTTGGCCATTCTTTCGCAGTGATGTAGTGGGGGAAAATAAGGAATTTCAAGTAGGAATATCTCCGTTTCAGACGCAGCTCTAATTGCTGGTAATTGTCCGAGTTGGTACCAATTTCCTGGGTCTATTTCTCCATCTCTAACAATGGCTGTGGTTACCTGCCGTGTGGAGGAGGGATGTGATGGTGACTTTTGAGACCCTTTGAAGCTTATTATTAAGGTTATTAAAACTCAGCATGAGCCAGTTTGTAAAATGAAATTTATTTATCCATGCAAACTGTTATTACTCATCACGCTATGACTGAGTCAGGTTTTATGAAGATCTATCTGATCAGGATGCCGTGGTTACTTTCCCAAAAGCCCACAGTTGCAAACTGGGGAAAACAAGCAGCAAATAAATTTGGTCCACTAACCCCTCCTCAAGGAGCTCTGGTGGCGCTGTGGTTAAAGCACTGAGCTGTGAACCAAAAGGTTGGCTGTTCAAACCCACCAGCCCCTCCCTGGGAGAAAGGTGAGGCAGCCTGCTTCCGTAAAGATTTACGGAAATCCTTGGAAACCCTATGGGGCAGTTCCACTCTGCTTTATAGGGTCGCAATAAGTCGGAATCAACTCGATTGCAGTGGGTTTAACCTCTCCCCGCACCAAACAAGCTAAAAAGGTTTGGAATCCGCAGACTCCGAATTCTGGCTCTAGTCGGCCCTAACCAGCAGTGTGGATTCGACAAGTCACTTCATCCACTTGCACTGGGCCGGGCTGACTCAGACTGTCAGCTCCGTTACTCAGTCACTCCTCCATTCCTCTTTGCTGCCTCCTTTCCCACACCTGCCACCATCTTTTTCCCTGTCGGATGACTTTTTCTCTGTGCTCCTACAGCTGACCGCACTATGCGCGCCGCTCTTCCACGTCCCAGATTTCGCCCGCCGGTCTCTCTGCCACCTTGGTTGCTTCTTCCCTTTTGTTCGGTGATCTCCAGCAATCCTCCCGCAATGTTTCGGCTCCTCCCAATGGGGAGGGGCGCTCCCGCACCCCGAGCCCACCCTGTGCGCCTCGAACCCCGCGCCTCCTTCCCTGCCGCGATGGCACACTTCTCCGCGTCCTTCTGGGCAGCCCGCTCGACCCCCTCTGCGCCCAGTGCGGAGCTCCAAGGCTCCGGAGCCACAGGCTAAGTGTGCTGGTCAAGGTGCCCCGGCCCTCGCCACCGGTTCGTCCCGCGCACGCCTTCAGGGCCTCTCCCTGGACCGCGCGCAGCGCTGCCCGAGGCTGGCTGCTGCTGGGGCGGGGTTCGTCGCCACCCAGGCCGGCAGAGGCCCGCGCCACCCACGTGTCCAGGAGGGCCGAGCAGGCCAGCGTAAACCTCCCCAGGCTGGCGGCTGCTCGCCAAGGACGCTGTACGTAACAGGCAGAGCCCGCAGCAGCCCGGGAGCTGCGCGCCGCCCCGGAGCGGCACGTGCGGGTCGTAGGCGCCACGCCGCAGGGTGCGGGTTCCCGCAGGGTCCGCGAGCAAGGGGGCGGGAGCTGGGGACACCTCGGGGGAGACCGGCCACGCTGCTGGGCCGGCGGCAGGACTGCAGTGCCACCTCTCTCGGGGAAGCGCCGGCTCTCACACGACCGCGCGCGCACGCACGTGCACACGGGTGGCCAGGAGAACCACAGCGAGAGCCTCTGAGTGTCGATCGCGTTGTGGCGATGGCTTCTGCACTCAACAGCAAAATGCACTCGCCCGGGACTTGCTCGGTCTCCACAGCCGATGCCCGCGGAGATGCTAGCTGGAGAATGGATTGTGATCCGGAGATCCATGTGAAAATGTGCAAAAAGATCGCCCAACTCACCAAGGTAAGTGGCGGCGCTGCGGGCTGGCTAGCCGTGCGCCTGGGGCGCTCGAGGCCAGAGAGGAAGTGCGGGCGCGCCTCGGGGGAAGCCCACGCTGAATCCTGGCAGAAACTTTGTCTCGGAGGCCAGCCGGGCGGGCAAGCGGTCTAAGCCTGGGTGACTTGACCTTCTGGAGGTACATCCTGAAGCAGCAGAGAGAGACTCCTTGCCCAGGAAACTCTAGCCTGCGTGCTGCGCAGGTGGTCTGCGCTTTTCCCAAGATAAGAATCGGGTGGTAGGGTGGCGTACAGGTGCTTTTCTCTGCCGTCTGGGTCAAGTGATCGTGCCAGAATGTTGTGCTTTCATTCATCGCCGTACTTTACAGCTAGGGAGGTCATATGGGCCCTATTTAAACCCTTGATTCGTTTATTCCTTCCTTCAACAAATATTTGAGCCATTTGTTGCGTGCCAGCAGCTGGCGTGGCAGCGTACTCACGCTGGAAGGCAGCCCAGGGGACTTACTATCAAACTGGGTGCAGACGTGTGTAGGAGCGTGAATGGGCAAGAGCTCACTGCGCTGCGCTGTGCAATCCTGGGATTAGAAAGGACCTTGGTAGGTCTGCCAGCCCATCTCCCTTCTTTAACCCAGAGCCTCGGTTCAAACTCCCTAGAACTATGGCGTCTTGTTCACGAAGACCACCGCGACACAAGACCACCAGTTCAAGTCTGTCGCTGCTGCCCATTTAGGAGCCGGTTGCCATCCGTCCCCCTCATTTGCCTGCTTGGCTCTGGTGAAGAAGAACAGCAGCATCTCACCCTGTCCTCTAAGCAAACTTCCAGTGTGTGGATGTAGCTGTGGTATTGACGTTTCCTTCCAGTGGCCTAAGAAACTCCTGATACTATGCCTAAGAAGTCTCTGCTTGGCAGAAATGGTTAAGTGCTGGGCCACTTGCCGAAAGGTTGGCGGTCCTAACCCATGGAGAGGCACCTGGGAAAGGTCACTGCCTAGGGAGGCCTGTGGAGCAACTCTGTGCTGCACGGTGGGGTGGCCATGAGTCAGAATCTGAGGCACTGGCACTAACCACATCAACCACCACCATCGCCATGCCTCCCAAGGGAAGGTCAGCTGGGGATTCTCTCCAGGAGTGTATCGCGCATGCTCCCTTCCTTCCCGTTTTCCTCTCTAGCTCCTTCCCTCTTCCCCACCACCCACTCTTATGTGGTGTTACAGGCACTTTCCCCTCTCACTATTTTTCAAGAAGGAAGACAGCACAGGGCCTTGGGAAATGGACACTAGCTGCTTTCTCTGGCCCCTGCCATTGACTTCTCCACATTCTTTGCACATAAGCCTGGCTTCAAACAGTGATCTCTTTAGTCAACAATGGAAAAGAAGTAATGGAGATAGCCCTTTGGGGTAGCCATGGCATATGATGCTGGCATCACTGGTGTAATCAACGGTCATCGTTAAATGATGACAACAACCAAGTACTTGGCAAGGTGCGAGGCATGGTATTAGGCATCTTCTCTGTTTTCAAGAGCAGGAATATTGTTGGAGAGACAAGGTTTGAAAGATTGAGAGAAAACTAAAGATGACACATACAATCAATTGCTAAGGTAACTGGTACAAATTGTGAGTGGTGTGGAAATGGAAGCAAAATCTAAGTTATTCATGGCAGGAGAGGTTGTATGAGAGAGATGAACCTTGAATTCAGTTTGCATTTATTGAGTGCCTACTATGTGCCAAGTACTGTGCTGAGTGTTGGTGGCATAAAATTGAATAACGTTCAGGCCCTGCCTTGTGGAGTAACAAACACATAACCAGATTGTTCAATATACTATGGTAATATTTAAGGAGCTCTGGTGGTGTAGTGGTTCAGGCATTTAGCTGCTAACCAAAAGGTTGGTGGTTCAAATCCACCAGCAACTCCACAGAAGAAAGATGAGGCAGTCCACTTCTGTAAATATTTACACCCTTGGAAACCCATTGGGGGTTGCTATGAGTCAAAATAGACTCTGTGGCAGTGAGTTTGGCTTGGTATGGTAATATTTATGGAGCACTGATACCGCCTCGGAAACATAAGGAAAGGTCTCTGTGAGTCAGATCTGACTCAATGGCAGTGTGTTGCGTTGTATTTTATGATAAGCACTGAAAATAAAACAGTGAAAAAGACAGACATGATCCCTGGCACGTAGTAGGTGATGTTCCTTAAAGTATATGCAACATTATAATCATGTTATTTTGTAGAGTCTGTCTTTACCATTTTTCATGCTAATTGCTTAAATTAGGTATTTTTATGTTGATACTGATATGCTGCTTTTTAGGGGCTACTATTCATAGGTTACATATTTCCCATTTCTCTGTATCTAATTTTCCTATGAGTTTTGTTTTAGTTGTATCTCTGAGGAGTTTTATGTTTTAGTTGGGTCTCTGATAGATGAGTTTAATCCATGTGCATTTATTGTGAGTTCCTAATATATTTGGACTTCTATTTCCATCATATTTTATGTCTTTTGTTTACCATCCTTTATTGTTACTTCTTTTTTCTCCATTCCTGCTTCTCTTAGATTAGTAATCTGTATTCACTAGTGGTTGGGAACATTAGTCTGTATGTCTGTTCTCAGAATTGTCTTTTATTTTTCAACATACATACTTGACTATAATTTTTTTTCTAATAAAGTTATCACGTAATTCTTTCTTGGCATACTTTACCCGTTTAATGGCCTTCTTCTTTTATGGTAAAAAGTTAATTAAGTTTAATGACATGTAATCATTTTGGGGCTCACTAATTTTTTTTTCCCTCCTTGAATCCAAAGCTGCTTCCTTGAGTTCAGTTTTCTTCTGGCTGAAGTTCATCCTTTAATTGTTCTTTCTATAAGTGATTTGATGGAGGAGATAATTCTTTGTATATCTGAAAATGTCTTCATTTTGCCCTCGCTATTGTGTGATAATTTATGTGGGTATAAAAATATGGTGGACAGTTATTTTCCTATAGTACATTGATAATACTGCTCTATTGCCTTTCGCCATTAATTGCTGCTGGTTAAAATGTCTACAGCCGATATAATTTTTCATTTCTTTGTAAGTAAATTGCCTTTTCTCTGATAGCATTTAAGATTTTTTTCTTTTATTTTTGATGTTCAGCAGTTTCACTACAGTTATCTAGTTTATCCTTGCAAAATCAAGAATGTCTGTTCTATTGAGGGCTCATATTCTTTCTTTGGTATTGTGTGCCATAGAGTCAATTCCAACCCATGTTGTTGTCACTGTTGTTGTTAGGAGCCATCGAGTTGGTTCCAACTCACAGCAACCCTGTGTACAACAGAATGAAACTTCTCAGTCTGGTGCCATCCTCACAGTCCTTGTTATGCTTGAGCCCATCATTGCAGCCACTTGATCAGTCCATCTCATTGAGGGTCTTCCCCTTTTTCACTGACCCTGTACTTTACCAACCATGATATCCTTCTCCAGGGATTGGTCCTTCTGGACAACATGACCAAAGTATGAGAGGAAAAGTATGGCCATTCTTGCTTCTAAGGAGCGTTCTGGCTATACACCCTCCAAGACAGATTGGTTCATTCTAGCAGTCCATGGTACGTTCAATATTCTTTGTCAACACCACAGTTCAAATGCATTGATCCTTTAGTCTTTCTTAGTCATTGTCCAGCTTTCATGTGCATATGAAGCTATTGAAAATATCAAGGCTTGGGTCAAGAACACCTTACTATTCAAAGTGACATCTTTGCTCTTTAACACTTAAAAAAGTCTTTTGCAGCAGATTTGCCTAATGCAATTGGTTGTTTGGTTTCTTGCCTGCTGCTTCCATGTGTGTTGATTGTAGATCCAAGTAAAATGAAATCCTTGACAACTCCAACCCTGAAAGGACAGAGTAGAACTGCCCCATAGTGTTTTCTGTAATCTTTATGGGAGCAAATTGCTAAGTCTTTTCTCCTGAGGAGCTGCTGGTGAGTTTGAACCACAGGCCTTTCAGTTAGCAGCCGAGCGCTTAACCATTACACCACCAAGGTTCCTGTTCATTCTTTAATTCTGGGAAATTATCAGTGATATTGCCTTGAAATATTGTACCTTTGCCATTGCTTTCATTCTCTTTTCTGGATTCCCTTTTGGAGAATGAGGAAGCCTACCTGTCTGTATGCTGAAATGTGATTTTGAAATTAAAATATATATATATTGCTTTCTGTGTTGCATCCTGGGAAATACCTCCATCATGAGTTCTGATTTGCCAGTCCTCTAAATAATTTGCCTGGGTTTGAGTCTTTCCCATCTACTACATTTTAGAATGTCAGTGATTATATTTTTCAATTCTAAAATTGCTGTTTTTATTTCCTTTCTGCCTGGTTTTAATTAGTAATTTTTTGCTTATTTTTAATAGCTTAACTGAAGTATAATTTACGTATCATAAAATGGACCTGTTTAAGTGTATAATTCCATATTTTTCAGTTGTTGAGCTCTGACCATAATCCAGTTTTGGGATATATTCATCATCCTATGAAATTCCTCTCTTGTGGTTACTGGCAGTCAAGCTCTGTTCCTACCTTTAGTCAGGAAACCATTAATGTACTTTCTGTCTCTATAAATTTGCCTTTTCTGAACATCTCATATAAATGAAATCATATAGTATATGTGATCTTTTACATACAGATTTTTCACTTAGTTCCTAAACCTTTTTTTTTTTTTTTTTTTTAATTTTTGTGATTTGGGTGAAAGTTTACAGAGCAAATTCATTTTACATATAGCAATTCATAAACATTTTGTCTCATGACATTGACTGCAATTCCCCATAATGTAACAGCTCTGTCCCACTTCTTCCTTGTAGTTACCTCTTCCCTGTGTCCTTCCTTCCCATGTACTCCTGCTCCCTGAGCTATCTCCCTGTGCAAACACTGCCCTTCTAGTCTCCCATGATTGATTGCTCCAAGGAGTATATCTACTTGATGTGAATGTTCACCCCATGTGCCTGTCTAGTTTTTGGCTGGCCACAGGAGTGAGTTCAATTCCAGACCTGAAAGGTGGCTAGGGCCCATAGTTTCAGGGGGGTCTCACCAGGCTCTATCAGACCAGCAAACGCTTAGCTGCTAAATCTTAGCATAGTGTTTTTGACATTCAACCAAGTTGTAGCAAGCATCATTAATCCATTCCCTTTCATTGCTGAAAAGTATTCTATTGTATAGATACACCACAGTTTGTTTATCCATTCACTAGTTGATGGGTATTTGTGTTGTTTTCACTTTTTGGCTACTATGAATAATGATGCTATGAATATTATAGTCCTGTGCAGGTCTTTGTGTGGACATTGTTTTTGTTTGGTGCCATCAAGTCCTGTCTGATCATAGGAACGCTGAGTATGACAGAATGAAACATTACCCAGTCCTACCCCATGCTCACAGTCATTGCTATGTTGGAGCCTGTTGTTGCAGCCACTGTACCAGTCTATCTAGTTGAGGGTCTTTCTCTTTTTCACTGACCACTTATTTACCAAGCATGATTTCCTTCTCCAGGAATTAGTTCCTCCTGATAACATGTCAAAAGTACATGAGATGGAGTCTCGCCATCCTCACTTCCAAGGAGTATTCTGACTGTATTTCTTTCAATACAGACTTGTTTGCTCATCTGGCAGTCCATGGTATATTCCATAGTCTTCACCAACACCATAATTCTAATGCATTAGTTCTTCTTCGGTCTTCCTTATTCATTGTCCAGCTTTCACATGAACATGAAAATACCAGGTTTGGATCAAGTGCAGTGTGTTAGTTAAGGTTATGTGTCAACTTGGCTGGGCCTGGTTTTGAGTGGCTGGGCAGCTGGTAGTGGTTATTCCCCATGATGAGACTGGCAATCAACTCCATGGTGGAATCTGCTGCAAGCAGCTGAGTAGGGATGTGGTCTCTGCTCCCAGTACAGAAGGAGAAGCTTTGGGAATGATCTACAGCTTTTTGGCACGCTTGGACGCTGCATGTAGCCAAGTCCACATTTAGTAGCCTGCCCTGTTTCCTGCTGATATTGGGACTGTTTCTGGACTTTAACTGGTGGCCTGCCATGCTGTTTGTTAATATTGAGACTGTACCATTTTATTCGTCAGCATTGGGCTTATTAGGCTACAGCTGCCTGAGTGAAGAGACACTTCTGGCTCCAGTGGGCCAAGAACAAGAGGCAGAGCTGAAGTCCAAAGCTGACAGGTTTTCACCCAGCCCCTAGAACTGGCACTTGAACTCGGACTTCTAGCCCCCAGAACTGTAAGACAATAAGTCCCTGTTTGTCAAAGCCATCCATTTGTGGTATGTCTGTTAGAGTGGCACTAGAGGTAACCAAAACATCAGCTTAGTCCTCAAGGTGACATCTTCACTTTTTAATGTTTAAAGAAGTCTTTTGCAGCAGATTTGCCCAGTGCAGTACATCATTTGATTTTTTGACTATGGCTTCCATGGGCATTGATTGTGGATCCAAGTAAAATGAAATCCTTGACAACTTCAATCTTTTCTCCGTTTACATGATGCTGTTTATTGGTCCAGTTGTGAAGACGTTTGTTTTCTTTATCTTGAGGTGTAATCCATACTGAAGGCCATTGCTCAAATAATTTCTTTTAGAAGGACCAGCACAAGGCTGGTCCCTGTGAGGCAGAGGTTAAAGATGTCCCAAATGTCCAACTTTTCCAAATGCTGTATACTCCATATTCTCTAGCATCAACTCTTCCTTCTCCCCTCAGTACTTTCCTTCCCACGGTAGGTTCCATATTTCACTGTAATGCCTCACAGAACTCACAAATAGCCAAGGAAATGGCTCAGATGGTGGTGGAGGCTGGCAAATCCCAAAACCATGGGTCAGGTGTTAGTTTGGGGATTCTCCTCACTCACATGGTTGCACGGCTTGACAAACCCAAATTGGCAGGTAAGACAACTGGCTGCTGTCTCAATTCAAGGGGTGAGATATTGTTGAACCAAATGCAGGATCTGGAGCAAAGGTGGTGCGACTTGAGTAACGTCTTCCAGCAAGGCAGAACTCAAAATACATCCCACCCTAATCCTGCTTCATCAATGCAACAGACAAACTAAAAAACAAAATGGGACCATAACCACAGGCATTAAAGCATGAAACGAAACAAAACTCACTGCCATCAAGTTGATTCTGACTCTTGGTGACCCCATTGGTTTCCAAGGCTATAATTCTTTGCAAACCAGACTACCTCATCTTTCTTCTGCAGACTGGCTGTTGGGTTCGAACCACAAACCTTTTTGTTAGCAGCCAAATGCTTTAATCATTACACAACCAGAGACTTGGACATAGGCATAGAGGCTAGGATTTACAATATATCACAAAATGGAGGACTATGGCTCAAAAGGCCACATTAAGTAATTCACTGCATTGCAGATTATCCCCTGGGTCTACTAGCCATTGGTCCTTTCATACTTGAAGGATTACCTTGGCTTTCCCAATCACTTTACCAGTCCTAAACCATCGTTAACAATTAGCCCTTCCGTAGTGCAGAGTTTGAAGGTTGAGGTTACTCAGGTTTCATCCATTCAAGTCTGCTACAAGTGTCCATCTGATCTGGTCAGGTACTCCAAAAGTTTGTGTCATCTTCACCTTTTCTGGCCTCTGATAAAATTTAACTGAGAGAAGATTATTCCCTTATTCTGAGTGTCTCTTTAGATATCAGCATAATTTTAGATTTCCCCTGCTGCATGACCCATTTATTCATTCCTTTACCTTCAGCTACTATTTTTCCTTCCTTCCATTTGTCATTTATTTTTATCCAAAATTCTCCACCTTGAGAAGGGACATCAGGTTCAGCTGCTGTGCCAGTCCAGATGGCTGGTAACAAGACCAGTCTAGCAAGTACTTGCCCCTAGTCCACTCCATTCATGTTGGGGAGGTTTACTTAGGTACAACACTAGTGGGCTATCTCGACTGCTGGGCATTATGGCTGCATTCATTGTCAACCCCAGTTTTGCCAGATGGGGGAATGGTACAGTCCATCCCATCAGGCCCTTGGGAATTCTGGTGTACAAGTTTAGGGGTGTAGTTACAGTCTCTTGCTTAGAGATCACACCTGTCTGCAGTATGGATTATGTCTCAATAGAAAGAAAACAAAAATCCTCACAACTGGACCAATGAGCAGCATCACAATAAATGGAGAGAAGATTGAGGTTGTCAAAGAATTCACGTCACTTGGTTCTACAATCGATGCCAATGGAAGCAGCAGTCGGGACATTAGATGACATGTAGCATTGGGAAAGTCAACTGCGAAGGAACTATATCAAGTGCTGAGGAGCAAGGATATCTCCTTGAGGACTAAGGTGCGCCTGACACAAGCCATGATATTTCCAATCGCCTCGTATGCATGTGAGAGCTGGACAATGAATAAGGAAGACCGAAGAAGAGTTGATGCTTTTGAGTTGTGGTGCTGGCGGAGAATGCTGAAAGTACCGTGGACTGCTAAAAGAACTAACAGATCTGTCCTGGAGGAAGTGCAGCCAGAATGCTCCTTGGAAGCAAGAATGGCCAGACTTCGTCTCACCTATTTTGGTCATGTTGTCAGAAGGGACCATTCCCTGGAGAAGGATGTCATGTTTGGTAGGATGGAGGGTCGACGGAAGAGGGGGAGGCCTTCAATGAGATGGATTGACAAGGTGGCTGCAATGATGGGCTCAAGTATAGCAGGGATTGTGGGGCTGGCGCGGGATGGGGCAGTGTTCATTCTGCTGTGCATGGGGTCGCTATGAGTCGGAAATGACTCGACAGCACTTAACAACAACAACAACAAGTGCCTAAGGCATTTGACTACTAACCAGAAGGCTAATGGTTCAAACCCACCAGCCACTCCTTGAAAGGAAGATTGGGCAATCTACTTCCACAGTGATACTGCCTCAGAAACCCAAGGAGGGGTTGCTATGAGTCAGACCTGACTCAGTGGCAGTGAGTAAGGGCAGACTTAAATGCTTTCAGTTTTACAATATTAGGTAGAGGGAGTGTTCCCCAATTAGACATAACATCCATACCAATAATACATTCAGGTAATGAAGATGCAGCTACTTCCTACAACATTTGTTTAAACTTGCAATTCTTATCCAAACTTTCACCTTATTCCCATCAACTGCTGCATCTCCATACCCCCTAGTCTAACCTGAGGCCCCTTTATCATTTCATTGACAGGTTTTAGGATGATAGTACATTGGGCTTCTGTGTCCAGGAGCCCCAGGAAGTTTTCTTCCCCACCCCGGGCCATTTTACCCACACATGTGCATATGACCTTGGGTCCCCTCCTGGGGGCTGGACTAGAAGATCTTGGCCCCTTCCTCAGTTGTTATCTTCATCAGATAGCTGAGCCTCTGCTTCAACTGCCCCAGGTGGGACTTCCTATCATTAAATTTCCTCCCAATTGTAGTGAATAGAACAGACTTATTTAGGACTTTTTAATGTTGGAGAACCAGCAGGAGTTTCTGTTGGTCCACCCAACCTACTGTAGTGCTGCATTAGCACCTTTGTCTCAACTCCATCAATGTCCACTATATTCATGTTATTCTTTAGTAACCATGTAAAAATCTCTGACCTGCTGGGATAAATTCTTTCCCCCTTGCCTCTTCCCATTCTCCTACGAATCACTCTTTCTTTTTTTTTTTTTTTTTTAATAATTTTTATTGTGATTTGGGTGAAAGTTTACAGAGCAAATTCACTTTCCATACAGCAGCTCACATACACTTTGTTTCATGACATTGACTGCAATTTCCCGCAATGTAATAACTCCCCTCCTCTTCCTCCCTATAGTTATCTCTTCCCTGTGTCCTTCCCTGAATGCACTCCTGCCCCCACCCCCAAGCTGTTTCCCTGTGCATACATGACCTCTCTATTCTCCCATGATTGATTTCTCCAAGGAGTGTATCTACCTAATGTAAATGTTCAGCTCATATGCCTGTGTTTTGTTTGGCTAGAAGCCACGGGAGTGGGTTCAGTTCCAAACCTGAAGGGCAGCTAGAGGCCATGGTCTTAGTGTTCCATCAGGCTCTATCAGACCAGCAAAACTGGTCCCCCCCCCCTTTTTTTTAATCAGGCTTTATCAGACCAGCAAACCTGGTTCCTTTTTTTCCTTTTTCTTTTTTTTAAATGATTTTGAGTTTTGTTCCACATTGTTCTCCCACTCTGTTAAGGGTCTCCTACACAGACCCCCCCTCTGAGTGCTTGACAGTGGTAGCTGGGCACCATCTAGTTCTTCTGGTCTTTCCTATGAATCACTCTTACATTTCTTGCATCTATAAGACCCATGCAAGGAAGCTTTGACAACAGGCTTCTTGGATTGTTGCTTTGCTTTGCCATAGCAAGGTTACATGGGGTGCCTATATAGAAGGTGCTCCCTTGATTACCATATCTGTCATGACCTGTATAAGGGGAAAACTCACTGGGTGAATATCCTGATCATAAAGCAATTCCAGCATGGCTTGCATAAGCAGCACATTAGCTGCTTCCTCTGGAGTGTCCAGGGGTTATTTAGAGGGGGAAAGGGCCAGTTTCCCTTTTCAGGGTCAGCAAACCCTACTGCAGATTTTATCCTGTCCACCATGTTGGCTGTGCCCTCCAGGTTAACCTACTGTGTAACTGGATCTTGGATCATCATGACTCTTCCATAATTAGTTGTGGGTCTTGCACCAATATACATATCAACCCAAACATACCCTTCCATTCTATAGCATTCAAAACTAAATACATTGCCCCTAAATTAGTCACTCTTACAATGCATTTTAGTAAAGGTTTCTCAGAAAGCTGACAAAACCAATCTGTGGACTGAAGCAACTCTTTTACACTAGACCCCCTGGTTTCAGTGGTTTCTAGGTTTTGCCCATTCTGCTCCTGGACTACCTTTTTGGTGACGAGCAGTTGTAGATGTACTTCTTGTTCCAACAAAATTTTTTCTTTACAGGTAGGCTGAGACACTGGAGTTCATAGCCCTGATTGGACTGGATCTGGGTTTGGTTCAATGCTACAGTCTACCCCTGCATTCTTTTTCTCTGCCATTGCAGCTATTACTGATAACAGCAACCAAGGAATTGTGAGTCTTGCCCTCCAACTAGCCAACTCCACCACTCCTAAATCCCATGAATAGCTTTTGCCTTGGATAACTGACTGCAAAATAACAGCTGCTTTAATGCACAAGTTTTTCTTTATCCCACCCAGAAAACAAAGGTTTCTCATTCTCATGCTCATTTAGCACCTTTTTTTCCAAAACCACATATTGCAATGAGTCTGGACCATTGCAGCAAACCCCAGCATTTTGACACCAACTAGTCAAATAATTTCTTTCAGAAAGATCAGCAGAGAATACAAGAAAGATGTTTACCTGTGTTTTATTGAATATACAAAGGGCAATCGACTGTGTGGATCATAACAGATTATGGAAAACATTGAGAAGAATGAACAAGGCTAGTAGTCCATATGAGGCAAAGGTTAAGATGTTCCAGATGTCCAGCTTCTCCAAACTGCTATACTACTCCATCAGCTGTAGTCTAATCTTTATCAGTAAGTGCTTCAAGTCTTCTTCAAGGTGCCATGTTCTTCTTCACATGGTCCAACTTAACTGTTTGCTCAGCATATACATTGATTAAGTGTTGTTAAGTGATACAACCCTGACACACATCTTTCCTGATTTTAAACTATGCAGTTGTCTCCTTGTTCTCTTTGAACAATTGCCTTTTGGTCTGTGTACAGGTTCCACATGAGCACAATTAAGTGTTCTGGAATTCCCATTCTTCTCAATGTTATCCATAATTTGTCATGATCCACACAGTCGAATGTCTTTTGTATAGTCAATAAAACACAGGTAAACATCTTTCTGGTATTATCAGCTGTCAGTCAAGATCTATCTGACATCAACAATGATGTCCCTCATTCTATGTCCTCTTCTGAATTTGGCTTAACTTTCTGCAGTTCCCTATTGATGTAATGCTGCAACCATTTCTTAATTATCTTCCGCATAATTTGCATGTGATATTAACGATATGGAGCTCTGCTGGTGCAGTGCCTGAAGCATTTGACTGCTAACCAGAAAGTTGATGGTTCAAACCCACCAGCTGCTCTGCAGAAGGAAGATGGGGCAATCTATTTCTGTAAAGATTTACCTCGTTGGAAACCCATTGCAGGTTGCTATGAGTCAGAATTGATGGCAGTGAGTTTGGTTTGGTTTTGGGTTCATTAATGATATTATTCAATACTTTCCATATTCCATTTGATCACTTTTCTTTGGAATAGGTAGCTGTCTTCTAAAGTTCTTGGCATAGACAGGTGAGCTTTTCCAGCATTGCAGCAGTTTCTTGGAACATCTCAGTGGGTATTACGTCACTCTGGAACCTTATTTCTCACCAGTGCCTTCAGTGCAACTTGAACTTTCTCCTTCAGTACCATCAGTTCTTGATCATATGCTACCTCTTGAAATGGCTGAATGATAACCAATTATTTTTGGTACAGTGACTCTAGGTTTTCCTTCCATATTCTTTTTTAAAAATTTTTTTTTCTTTCTTTTTTTTTAATGAGCACAATAACACTTTATTAAACATTTTTGGACTGTTGCTTCCTACTTTTTAAAATAAAAAAGGAGTTTTCATAACACCAAATCTATACTGAAATCATTTTCCTTTGTGTGAAGAAATACAAACAAAATGTGCATAAATTTTAAAAGCAAAGGCTTTCACTGCAGAAATTTTAAATATTTCAAGAGCACAATAACTTCTAAACACACTAAGATCATGTAGCTAGTTCAGTATTCTTGGGAATGGTAAGCAAGTAGCCTGTCTATGGCTTAGGATCTGTTTCCATGCTTGTTTCTTGAGCATCTTCTACCTCTGAGAATTTTTCATCATTTTCCAGTGTTTGCTGAAGTTCACGGATGGTGCTAAGAAGAATGTGAAACTGTTTGCACCTCAATTCCAGCTTGTCTTCAATACTCTGTTTTGTATGTGAAAGATGCTCTAATTCTTTTCCCAGAGTTTCTAGTTCCTTTAATATCTCATGCCTATCTGGGTGATGCTGGATTACTTTTGCTAAAGCATCATATTCTTGGTGATTTTTTTGTATTTGTTTTGCCTGAAGAATTTGCTTTTTGCACTCAGCAATTTTTTCATGTGCTCCAGTGATGCTGCATTCTATTTCTTTGTAAATTTTTTCATAATTTTCCATTTCTCTGATATCATATACCAGCAAAGTTTTGCCCATTGACAATTCACATTGTGACAGTGTGCTCAGCAGCCATTGGTACTGGCTAAAGCCTTCTTCCTGGGATCCAGAGTTGCACCATTTAATGAAACTCTTCACTCACAAATTAATTCTTTGGTCATCTCCAGCCCCATCTCCATCAATCAGGAGATGCTTCTGTATGACTTCATCGTCAGTCACGGCTCCCATGGTGTGCCATTCCTTCCATATTCTTTTCATGCTTCCTGCATTGTTCAATTGTTTTACCCATAGAATCCTTCAATATTGCAACTCAAGGCTTGAATTTTTCTTCAGTTTTCAGCTTGAGAAATGCTGAGTGTTCTTCCCTTTTGGTTTTCTAACTTCAGATCTTTGCACATTTCATTATAATACTTTGTCTTCTTAAGCTGCCCTTTAAAGCCTTTCATCTAACTCTTTTACTTCGTCATTTCTTCCAATCACTTTATTTACTCTCTGCCCAAGACCTGGTTATAAAGTCTCTTCTTCTGACATCTATTTTGGTCTTTTCTTTTAAATGACTTTTTGCTTTCTTTATGTATGATATCCTTGATGTCATCCCACAATTCATCTGCTCTTCAGTCATTAGTGTTCCATGCATTAAGTCTATTCTTCATATGGTCTCTAAATTCAGGTGGAATATTCTCAAGGTCATATTTTGGCTCATGTGGACTTGTTTTAATTTTCTTCAGTTTCATCTTGAACTTTCATATGAGCAATAACTATTCCTCAGTCAGCCCCTGGCCTTGTTTTGACTGATGATAGTGAGCTTCTCCATCCTCTCTTTCCACAGATGTAGTTGTTTTAATTCCTATATATTCCATCAGGTGAGGTCCATGTGTAGAGTCACTGTTTATGTTGTTGAAAAGATATTTCCAGCGAAGAAGTCATTGGTCTTGCAGAATTGTATTATGGAATCCCCTGTGTCATTTCTATCACCAAGACCAGATTTTCCAACTTCTGGTCTTGTTTGTTTCCAACTTTTGCATTCCAATCACTAGTAATTATCAATGCGTCTTGATTGTGTGTTTGATCAATTTCAGACTACAGGGTTAGTAAGAATCTTCAATTTCTTCATCTTTAGCATTTGTGATTGATATGTAAATTTAGTAAGTCATATTAACAGGTCTTCCTTGTAGACATATGGGTATTATCCTATCACTGACAGCACTGTATTTCAGAATAGATCTTGAAGTGTTCTTTCTGACAATGAATGTGATACTGTTACTCTTCAATTTGTCATTTCCAGTATAGTAGACCATATCATTTTTTATTCAAAATGACCAATACCAGTCCATCTCAATGCAATAATGCCTAAGATATTGATGCATTCCATTTTAATTTTGATGACATCCAATGTACTTTGATTCATACTTTGTACTTACCATGTTCTGATTGTTAATGGATATTTGGAGCTGTTTCTTCTCATTTTGAGCCGTGCCACATCAGCATATGGAGGTTCTGAAAGTGTTACTCCATCCACGTCATTAAGATCGACTCTCCTTTGAAGAGGCAGCTGTTCCCCAGTCGTATTTTGAGTGCCTTCCAATTGGAGGGCCTCATCCTCCAGCACTATCTCAGACAGTGTCCCAATGTTATTCATAAAGTTTTCATTGGCCACTTTTTTTAGTAGATTGCCAGGTCCTTCTTCCCAGTCTGTCTGAGTCTGGAAGCTGCGCTGAAACTTGTTCACCAGGGCTGACCACACTCGTGTTTGAAATACTGGTGGCATAGCTTCCAGCCTCACAGCCAAATGGAAACCACCACAGTCTGACACACTGACAGAAGAAAGGGTGGTTGTATGGAGACAAGATTTTATTAATCTCGGGTAGATACCTAGGAGTGGAATATTTGGTTTTTTTGGCAACTGTATGTTTAACTTTTTAAGAAACTATCAAACTGTTTTCCCAAGTGACTGTACCATACTGTGGTCCCCCACCTACTTCTTCACCTAAATCATCTAGAATATCCCCAAGCACTCAGTTCTCAAATCACAGTGAAGCACGTTTCTTTCCTGCCCCTAACATATACCCACTTCCCTCTCTTTTTCCTTTTTGATGTTTCCTCTGCCAAAAATATTTTCATGTCTGAAAGTAGAATTCTTCTTATCTGTTAAATCCTACTTCCTCCAAAAAGCCTTTGAAAAATCTCAGGTTTGTAATCAATCATGTATTAATTTATTTTTTATCATGTATTACATTTTTTTTCATCTGTTTCTCCAGCAGTTTGTACAATGCCTGGCACATTGTTGTTGTTGTTATGTGCTGTCAAGTCGGACCCGACTCACTGCGACCCCTCCTTGGGTTTCCGAGACACTACGGAAGTAGATTGCCCCATCTTCCTTCCGAGGAGTGGCTGGTGGGTTTGAACCACCAGCCTGCTGGTTAGCAGTCAAGTCCCTTAGGCACTACGCTACCAGAGCTCCCTGCCTGGCACATAGCAGACCCAAAATAATCTTGGTAAATTTAAATAAGATTTCACTCACGGAGTTGGTAAATATTTCTTTGGTGATACTTACCCTCTGATATTATATGTGATTTATGTATAGTATATCCCTGGAAACACTAAACTTCTTAGTTTTATATTCACAATACTTTGCGCTGGATAGGCACTAATACATGTTAGTTTTGTAAATAAGTACTCTTGTACACAGTGGCCTGCAGCCCTGGTTGCATGTGAAAACCTCCCGGAGAGCTTTTAAAGCCATACCTGTGAAAGACTGACAGTTGAATGCAATGCCTGCTCCTAGGCTGGATCCTGACCTGGAGGAAGAAATGCTAAAAGGAGAGGATTGTGTCAGTTGTCAAGAATGGAACATGGATGTTTGTTGGTGGTGGGTGCTGTGGAATTGATGCTGACTCATGGAGTAGAGCTGCACTCCCTGGGGTCTCAGTGGCCGAGTTTTCAGAGATAGGTAACCAATCTTTTCTTCTGACGCACCTCTGAGTAGGTTCAAACCACCAACCTCTCGGCTAGTAGTCAAGCACTTAATGGTTTGTCCCACCCAGGGCTTATAGGATGGTAGAGATATTGAATCAGTTTTAGATTTACTACAGTTGATAACTGTATCTTTATTCTTAAGAAATACACACTGAAATGTGTCTTACTTTCAAAGAAGTAGGTATGATATCTTACTCTCAAATCATTTTGAGTGTGATCAAACAAATAGAATAAAATGTTAAGAATCAGTGATTATGTGTAAATGAGATATGGGTGTTCTTTGTTCTTTTTCTTGCATCTTTTTCCCCCTAAGTTTGAAATTATTTCTAAATACAGTCATGTGCTGCTTAACATCTACAATAGGTTGTATGCAATGGGACGTTATGTTGTGTGGACACCTAGCTTATTTAAGGCTTCAAAAACTTCTGCTGCTGCCTTCGTGTAACCACTCACAGACTCACCACTCACTTTCACATCATGTCATAAAAAATGTTGTTTGAAATGCTTGAAGCACCTAGAGCTAGCAATAAAGTCAGTATTGTAGTCTGGTCCTGGTTTTTCTTTAAGCATCTAAAACAAGCTTCATGGTTAGCAGTGATGTCAACGTGCTTTTGCGTTTGGTCCTCAGTCCACATCATTAGCAATTTCTCCACATCTGATGTAGGTCCCTTTTGCATTTCCTTTAGCTTTGTAGCTTCCAGTGGAGCAAATCCTTTAACAGCTTGGGGAATTTTTTCCTTGTTTTTGAGGTTACATCCACCATATACTGGTCTCTGATGATTCTGAAGTCTGTTAGAAAGGAACCACTGAACTATATGGGTTGGACATTGCCCAAAGGGACATATTATGCGGGGCGTGACTGTAAAAAGTTACAAACAAAAAACACTGCAGGGCCAGACCCCATCTCAGGAGGGGGCAGGAGTGGGGGCAGGCACTGACATTTTTCCCAAGCCCCTCAGGAGTATCTAATGTGCAGGCAGGATTGAGAACCTCCAGTTTAGAGCAGCTGAAGGTTGAAACCATAAATGCTGTACAGAGAGATTATGTGCAAGAGCAAGAGGTTCCAGATTCGTTCCTCATTATAGCCTGTGGGTCCTGAAAGCCTCCGGCACGTCCCCTGCCACCTCTCTCTGATCTTGGACCCACCCAGCCCGTCTCCACTCACTTTTCCATCTTGCAGCTTTCTCTTTACTCAAGAGGGCTGTATTTTGTCAAACCCAGAGGGTCCCAATTCCACCTTCCTAGGAGGAATAAAATAGATTTCTCCCAAATAGCATTTTTAATGTTGTTATCATTAGGTGCCATGAGTTGGTTCTGACTCATCAGAACCCTGTGGACAACAGAACAAAATGCTGCCAGGTTCTGCACCATCCTCACAATTTTTAAATAAAAATAACCTTAAAAATTTTTTTTACTGTGATTTGGGTACAAATTTACAAAGTAGATTTGTTTTACTCTCAACAGTTCATGCACATTTGATTTCTCGGCCCTGATTACAACCCCAACAATAAAAAGCTCTCCTCCCATCTCCTCTCTGTGACTACACCTTCCCTGTGTCCTTCTTATCTATGCATCCCTGTCTGTCCCTGTCTGTCCAGCTTTCCCCCTATGTGAATGCTGCCCTTCTGATGTTTCAGGGTTGATTCATCTAAGGGGTGCATCTCCCTAGGGTAGGTGGGTGTATATCCCTGGGGTAGGTGTTCTGCTTATAGGTCTTTCTGCTATTGGGCTGAGAGCCAATTCACAGAAGTGAGTCCAGATCTAGGCCCAAAGAATAACCCAGGGCCATAGTCTTGGGGGAGGGGGGTCCACCAATCTCTATCTGACCAATAATTCTGGTCATTTTTGTGATTTTGAACTTTGTTCCACATTTTTCCTTCCACTATCTCTAGGATCTCCAGTTTTGATCCCTTTCCAAGAAGTTGGCATTGGTAGCTAGGCACCATCTAGTTCTTCTAGTCTCAGGGTTGTGAAGGCTGAGGTCTCTATGATCCACCATATCTTTGGACTAATTGTTTCCAAATGACTTTGATTTTCTTCACTCTTCTTTGCTCCAGACAAGAGGAGACAAATAGTTGCATCTTAGATGGCCTCTCAAAAGCTTTAAAGACACCAGTTGCTACTCACCGAAGTAGGATGTAAAACAAGATTTTTATGTATTATATTGTGCCAGTTGAGCATGATGTTCCCCAAGACTATGGTCCTGAGCCCACAGGCCTAGTGACTTTCTCCCTCAAGATGTTTAATTGTCTCTGAGAAGCTACTCCAACCTTGTCTCCTGTTACTTCTGTAATGTATGTGGATAATTTTGTAGCACCAGTACATATATAAGAATGTTGTACTGTTGTTGTTGTTAGGTGCTGTCGAGATGTCTCTGACTCATAGTGACCTTATGTATATAGCAGAATGAAACAGGGCCTGGTCCTGTGTCAGCTCCATGATCCCTGCTATACCTGAGCCCATCATTGTAGCCACTGTGTCAATCCATCTTGTTGAGGGCCTTGCCCTCTTTTGTCAACCCTCTACCTTACCAAGCATGACATCCTTCTCCAGGGAACGGTCCCTTCTGATAACATGAACAAAGTAGGTGAGATGAAGTCTGGCCATTCTTGCTTCCAAGGAGCATTCCAGTTGCACTTCCTCCAGGATAGATCTGTTAGTTCTTTTAGAAGTCTATGGACTTTCAGCATTTATCACCTGCACCACAACTCAAAAGCATCGACTCTTCTTTGGTCTTTCTTTTTCATTGTCCAGCTCTCACATGCATATGAGGCAATGGAAAATACCATGGCTTGTGTCAGGTGCACCTTAGTCCTCAAAGAGACATTTTTGCTCTTCAGCACTTGAAAAAAGTCTTCTGCAGCTGATTTGCCCAGTGTTATATGTTGTCTGATATCTTGACTGTTGCTTCCATTGGTGTTGGTTGTAGAACTAAGTAGTATAAAGTCTTTGACAGCTTCAATCTTTTCTCCATCTATCATGATGCTGCTTATTGGTCCAGTTGTGAGGATTTTTGTTTTCTTTGTATTGAGGTGTAATCCGTACTGCAGACTAATCTTCAATCTTCATCAATAAGGGCTTCAAGTCATCCTCACTTTCAGCAAGCAAAGTTGCATCATCTGCATAATGTGGATTGTTAATGAGTCTTCCTCCAATCTTGATGCCATGTTCTTCGTCTTGTAGTCCAGCTTCTTGGATTATTTGCTCAGCATACAGATTGAATAAGTGTGGGGAAAGTATACAACCCTGACATACTCCCTTCTTGATCTTAAACCATGCACGGTCCTCTTGTTCTGTTCAAATGGTAGTCTCCTGGTCTATGTACAGGTTCCTCATGAGTGCAATTAAGTGTTCTGGAATTCCATTCTTGTTAGTGTTATCCATAATTTGTTATGATTCACACAATCGAATGCTTTTGCATGGTCAATAAAACACAAGTAAACATCTTCCTGGTATTCTTTGCTTTGAGCCAAGATCCATCTGACATCAGCAATGATATCCCTTGTTCCACGTCCTCTTCTGAATCCAGCTTGTATTTCTGGAAGTTCTCTGTCAATATACTACTGCAACCATTTTTGAATTATCTTCAGTAAGATTTTACTTACGTGTGATATTAATGATGTTGTTCAACAAGTTCCACATTCTGAGGGATCACCTTTCTTTGGAATGGGTACAGATGTGGATCTCTTTCAGTCAGTTGGCCAGGTAGCTGTCTTCCAAATCTCCTGAGATAGCCAACTGAGTGCCTCCAGTGGGGCATCCATTTGCTGAAATATCTCAGTGGGTATCCTGTCAATTTCTGGAGCCTTGTTTTTTGCCAATTCCTTCAGTGCAGCTTCAACTTCTTCCTTCAGTACCATTGGTTCTTGATCATATGCCACCTCCTGAAATGGATAAACATCGATCAGTTCTTTTTGGTACAGTGACTCTGTGTATTCCTTCCATCTTCCTTTGATGTTTCCAGCATCATTCAATTTTGCCCATAGAATCTTTAAATATTGCAACTCAAGGCTTAAATTTTTTCTTCAGCTCTTTCAGCTTGAGAAATGCCGAACACATTCTTCTCTTTTGGTTTTCTAACTCCAGGTTTTTACACATTTCATTATGATGATTGACTTTGTCTTCTGGCACTGCTCTTTGGAATCTTCTGTTTAGCTCTTTTATCTTGTTATTTCTTCCATTTGCTTTAGCTACTCTCCATTCAAGGGCAAGTATCAGAGTCTCTTCTGACATCCATTTTGCTCTTTTCTTCCTTTCCTATCTTTTTAATAACCTCTTGCTTTTTTTTATTGTGATTTGGGTGAAGATTTACAGAGCAGATTCACTTTCCATATAGCAGTTCATATACACTTTGTCTCATGACATTGACCACAGTTTATCACAATGCAACAGCTCCCCTCCCACTTCCTCCCCATAGTTACCCCTTTCCAGTGTCCAACCCTCCATGCACTCCTGCCCCCTGAGCTGTCTCCCTGTGCATAAGCAGCCCTTCTTTCTCCCATGATTGTTCTCTCCAAGGAGTGTATCTACCTGAGGTAAATGTTCAACTCATATGCCTGTCTTTTGTTTAGCTGGAAACCACGGGTGTGGGTTCAATTCCAGACCTGAAGGGCAGCTAGGGGCCATAGTCTCAGTAGTTCCACCAGGCTCTATTGGACGAGCAAACCTGGTCCCCCCCCCTTTTTTTTCTCCAAATGATTTTGAGTTTTGTTCCACATAGTTCTCCCTCTCTATCAAGGATCTAGATCCCCTTCCAAGTGGATGACAGTGGTAGCCGGGCACCATCTAGTTCTTCTGGTCTCATAGTCGTATAGGCTGCAGAATGGATGGTGTACCACTCGCTAGGACTAATTGTTTCCATGAATTTTGGCTTCCTTCATTCTTTGCTCTGGATGAGGAGAGACCCATCATTGCATCTAGATGGCAGCTTGCTAGCTTTTAAGATCCCAGTTACTACTTACCAAAGTAGGAGGTGGAACAAAGTTTTGTATAGTATGTTATGCCAATTGAGCTTAATGTCCCCTGTGACTATGGTCCCAAGCCCACAGGTTCAACTATTCGGTCCCTCTTGGTTGCTGGCTGTTACCAAGCAGTTACCACAACCTTGCCCCTTGTCAGCTCTACTATACACCTGGGAATTCTGATCATTCACATAAGCTTATAGGACCATTGTCTGCCAACCCTATATTTGTTCTTGGATACACTCCCCATTTCATAGACATACCTAATAGTTAGCCTGTCCACCCGTCTATCTACCCATATACCCATGTTTGCCTTCACTGACAATGCAGTACTATATGTGCAAAAGGGTTCATCTTGATTTTCTGTACTTTCCATGTACCTCTCTATGTCTTTCTCATCCTCAATGCTGCCATATTGGTCACTCACATTTGGTACATTGCCCTTCTCTTCACCCAAATCAATACTTATCTGGATGATGTTCTTGATGTCATCCCACAATTCCTCTGGTTTTTGGTCATGGGTGTTTAATGCATCAAATCTATTTTTTAGATGGTCTCTAAATTCAGGAGGGATGTAAGATGTAAGAATATCTTCAACTAAATCTTTCCTTGGTCTTGGATATATTCCTGTTCGCCTACCCACGCCTGATCTTCTCACCTGTCTATGTATTTACACATAGCCTAGTGTATGCTGCCACTGCAGTATTGTGCATGTGATAGTATTTGCCTCTGCTGCCTATATCTTTTGTGTAAGTTTCTGTGTCCTCCTTTTCCCTATTGTCATTATGCTGGTCACATACTTTTGTTATATTGCTTTTCCCTTCACCCAAATCAACATGTGACTCTTAACTAGTCAGAAATTTTCCCTCCCCTTCCCTTCCCATCCCCAGTAACCAACAAAATGAATTTCTTTCCCTGCATAAGCCTTCCCTTGACTTTTTACAATAATGGATTCTTACAATATTTGTCCTTCTGTGATTGACTTGGGCACTCTGGTGGCATAGTGCCTAAGGCATTTGACTGCTAAACAGAAGGCTTGGTGGTTCAAACCCACCAGCCACTCTCCAGAAGGAAGATTGGGCAATCTACTTCTGTAGTGATACCTCTTCGGAAACCTAAGGAGGGGTTGCTACGAGTCAGATCTGACTGAAAAGCAGTGAGTTTGTTTTTTGTTTGTTTGTTTGTTTTGGTGATTGACTTTTTTTTCACTCAGCATACTGTCTTCCAAATTCATCCACATTGTAAGATGATTCATGGATTCTTCATTATTCTTTAATGTTACATAGTTTCCCTTTGTGTGAATGTACCGTAGTTGGGTTATCTATTCATCTGTTCATGGGCACTTAGGTTGTTTTAATCTCTTTTCTATAGTGAATTGTGCTGCTGTTCTGGTTATCTAGTGCTGCTCTGACAGAAATATACCACAGATGTGATGGCTTGCCAAACAGGAGTTTATTCTCTTACAGTTTGGAGGCTTTAAGTCCAAGTTCAAAGTGCCAGGCTCTAGGGGCTGTGTGAAAGCCCCTCAACCTTGGGCTTCAGCTCTGCCTCCTATTTCCAGCCCACTGAAGCTAGAGGCATTTCTTCACTCAGGCAGCTGCTGGCTGCTGAGGCTAAGCCCAAGGTTGACAAATAAAATGGCACAGTCCCAATGTTACCAAACCACATGGCAGGTCATTAATTCAAGTCCATTGAAAGTCCCAAGGTTGGCAGAGCATGGTAGGCTACTGAACAACAACACAGCTACATGCAGGGTTCAAGCATGCCATAAGCTGGAGACCGGTTCCCAAGGCTTCTCCTTATATACTGGAACCAGACCACATCCCTAAGGCAGCTACTCATTTGCTCACAGTAGATTCCACCATAGAGTTGATTACCAGTCTCATCATGGGGAATACTACATCCTGCTGCCCAGCCACTCAACCAGGCCTAACCAAGTTGATGCACACACTTAACTATCACAGCTGCGATGAACATGAATGTGCTTATTATCTATTCATGTCCTGGCTCTCACCTCTTTCAGATATATTCCTAGTAATGGAATTGCTGGATCAAATGGTGTTTCTGTTTTCAATTATTTAAGGAAATGCCATACTATTTTCTACAGTGGCTTTACAGTCCCTCCAGCGTGTATGAGACTTCTAATCTCTCCACAGCCTTACCAGCATTTGTTATTTTCTGTCTTGTTGAAGTTTGCTGTTATTATTGGGTGAGATATCTCCTTGTTGTTTTGACTTGTATCTCTCTAATGTGTTTTAACCCATTTTGGTAGCCGCTATGTCAATCTGCCTCATAGACTGAACTGAGAGAATGTGTTCCTTCTCCATTAACCATCTCTCTAACTGCAGTCTGCCTCTCAGGAACCCGGACACCAAGGCTGGTAACTGTGTACCCGTGGCATTGCCTCTCATCTGGGGCAGTTAGAGGATGAGTACCCAGCAGGAAATGAAAAGCCCTCTTAGTGCCTGAAGCTGCCAAGCTGAAAGTATATAAAGAGTAGAATAACCCCAGAGCACTCTCTATGCCACCCTTATTTCCAATCTCTGGCAGTTCATTGGAGCACAATGCAAGAGAATGGACTGAATCAAGTGCCTGCGACTTCTGCACATTGGTCATTATTGTTGTGAGTTGCCGTCAAGTTGGCTCCAACTCATAGTGACCTCCTGTATAACAGAACAAAACATTGCTGGACTAGTGCCATCTTCACAATAGCTGGTGTGTTGAGTCCATAGTTGGGGGTGTTGTGTCATTCCTCCCCATTGAGGGGTTCCTTTGCCTTCACTGGCCTCCCTCTTTACCGAACATGATGTCTTTCTCTAGTGATTGGTCCTTTCTGATCACACGTCCAAAGTAAGTCTAAGTCTCAGACAATGTTCTGTGATCTATAGGGTTTTTCACTGGCTAATTTTTGGAAGTAGGTCACCAGTCTTTCTTCCTAGTCTGTCTTAGTCTGAAAACTCTGCTAAAATCTGTCCACCATGGGGGACAGATTAAAATACCAGTGGCATAGCTTACAGTATCACAGTAACACGCAAGTTACCACGGTACCACAACCCGACAGATGGGTGGTGGGCACATGAATAGTGCTTGTATTTCCTTTGTGATTGTGTACTTTACAAAGCTTTGGACATCCTTACCTATCCTTTGAGAGAGCTCAGGTAGCATAGTGCCTTAAGACATCTGACGGCTAACCAGAAGTCTGGTGGTTCAAACCCACCAGCCACTCCTGGGAAGGCAGATTGGGTGATCTACTTCTGTAGTGATACTGCCTTGGAAACCCAAGGGGAGGTCTCTGTGAGGTGGATCCAACCTGACAGCCATGAGTGTGGTTTGGGAGCTCTGGTAGCGTAGTGCCTAAGGCACTTGGCTGCTAACCAGAAGGCTGGAAGTTCAAACCTACCAGCCATTTCTCAGAAGGAAGATGGGGCAATCTACTTCCATAGTGACACTGCCTCGGAAACCCAAGGAGGGGTTGCTATGAGTCGGGTCTGACTTGACAGCACATAACAACAACAACACAACAACTTATCCTTTGTGTGTAAAGAAAGTCATTCTACATGGCAGGAAGGGATGTACCATCTCTAATTGAGAGAGGAAGAATCTGAGGTCTGGAGAGGTCCAGCATTCTTGCCTGAGGTCACATTAGTCCATGTTGACAGAGCTGGAACATCCAGAACCCAGTATTGGGTGGGTAGCTGGGAGATACTTCTTCCCTGTCCTTCCTTTGTTTCCTCCATGAGAAGGGAGCTCCAGTATCATTACACTCCTAGCCTCTCTCCTCCACCTCTACTAATGTGCTGCATGCAAAGTGGGGTGTATGTATCTGGTTGGTGAGGTCAGGAACTCTTGCCTTTTCCCCACTTCTTTCCCATGGAGTGATCTGCCTGTGGAAGCACACATTCTACTCTGCATGTCTTGCCATTAATTTTACAGGGCTAAGGAGCTCTGGTAGCATAGTGCCTAAGGCATTTGACAGCTAACCAGAAGCCTGGTGGTTCAAACCCACCAGCCACTCCTCAGAAGGAAGGTTGGGCAAACTATTTCTGAAATGATACCACCTTGGAAACCCAAGGAGAGGTCGCTGTGAGTCAGGTCTGACAAAACGGCACATAATAACAACAACAGGTTCAGTCTGAGAGCTCTAGTGGCGTAGTGCCTAAGGCATTTGACTGCTAACCAAAAGTCTGGTGGTTCAAACCCACCAGCCACTCCTTGGAAGGAAGATGGGGCAGTCTACTTCCGTAGAGATACAGCCTTGGAAACCCAAGGAGGAGGGGTCACCATGAGTCGAATAGACTCGACAGTAGTGAGTTTGTTTGTCTGTTTGAGGTTCAGTCTGAAGGTCTGCACTGGTGGTGACTGGGTGGGTAAGTGTCCTGAATCCTACTTGCCTGTGAATATAAGCCACGTTCTCCATATTGATTTTATTGCTAATGAAGTGGTCTTTTGGTCTCGAAACAGCCCTACTCCTTTGTCTTATATTTCAATTCATTCACTGGAGAAGAGGCATTTTATTTACTTGGCCTTCCTAAAATCCCATCACACAGATAGTAGGATTAGTTCAATTGTGAGGAATTTGGTAACGAGGCATCATGGACACTACTTCCTTCAGTTGGAAAGCTTCTTAATCTGAGAGTTGGAACTTACCTGTGGAGCCATCCTTCCTTCCTTCCATGGGAAGTTCTGAAGGTCAAATTCACCATTTCCAGCACAGAAACACAACTAGGGAAGGAAGACTATGTCTCCCCAGGTCCCAGAGCTTTACCAAGGTCTAGTAAGACACACTAGGCCCCTGTTGGCACAAATGGTTACGTCCTCGACTACTAAGTGAAGGTTGGTGGTTCAAAGCTACTCAAAGGCACCTTGGAAGATAGGCTTGGTGCTTTTGGAAGGTCACAGCCTTGAAAGCCCAATAGAGCAGTTCTACTCTGCATGTATGAGGTCACCATGAGTCGGAATTGACCTGGTGCGATTAACAACAACAAGAAGACATGTAAGTGGACACAGTGATATTGGATGTGTGTGTTTAGGGGCAGGGAGCATGTTGTGGAGTACAGTCCCTGTGAAGTATATATACATAATGTGTGTGTGTACATGTGTGTAGATATGTATGTGTGTATATATACATATATGTGTGTGCATGTGTGTACATATATATGTGTATATACATGCATGCATGTGTATATACATATGTGTAAACACACACACGCACACACATATATACAAAACTCACTGCCATCGAGTTGATTCCTACTCATAGTGACCCCCATTGGGTTTCTAAGACTGTACATCTTTACAGAAGCAGACTGCCTCATCTTTTTTCATGCAACAGCTGATAGATTTGAACCAATGACTTTTTGCTTAGCTGGCAAATGCCTTACCCACTACACCACTAGAGCTCAGCTATATGTATATGAAAAGAAATCGTATTTTCTACTGGAAAAACCAAAAGCTTATGTCGACCTGTGTGTGGCAGAGGAGCTCTGTGTCTCATAGAGTTTTCAGTGGCTTGTTTTTTAGAAATTGATCACTGGGGTTTTCTCCTAGAGTACTCTGACAGTACTCAAGCCTCAAGTGAGTTAACCGTTTGTACTACTCAGGGACTAGTCATTCTCTTCAAAGAGAACTTTTCTGACCTCTGGTTCCAAAGCCACCAACTTTCCTCATCTATAAATTGAGGAAACTCATTTCTTTCATGGAATTTGTTGGGAGGTTTCACTAACAAAATGAACATTAGTGGAGAGTCTAACTCAGTGCTTGGCATATAGTAAGCTTCACAGATGTTGGTTTCCCTTCCTTTCCTGAACTGAGGACCAGAACTTCTGCCAAGGAGTCAAAACCAGCAAGCTGAGAGGCCAGGCAGTGCTCCAAGTGATGACTTCTGCCACCGAGCCCTCTGCTAACACAGTATGAAGGTGTGGAAGTTTTACTGCAGTGTCTGACTCCCTCTGTTTCTCTGAAAATATCCTCATGCTTGCAGGAACTTGTTTAGTGACAGATGTTTTGGCAGTTCCACACTAATATGCTTTAGGATTTTAAATATGAAAACTGCAGATCTGTTTTAACAAGCCCTTTGAGCTAGAATCTTTCACTTTAACTACATGATTTGTGGTACAAAGGTAGCTGTCTCACAGTAATCTTTTTTGCCATAGAACAATATGATGTGCACCGTAAGTCTGGGTCCTTGAACCCTGCCTGCTGTGATGCTGAAACTACTGCCATGGCCATCCTAATTCCTTTAGCTGCCCCAAGCCCTCTTTCCATCCTTTCTCCACACAGCACCAGAGTGATCTTAAAACTGAATCATGCCCTCATACACTGCTGGCAGGAATGCGATAAAATTGTTCAGCTGCTGTGGAAAATAGGCTGGCAGTTCTTCAATTAAACAAGAATTACCAGACAACTGAGCAGTTCCACACTTAGGTCTATACTCAAGAGAAACAAAAATATACATCCACATAAAAACTCATAAACAAATGTTCATAGTAGCATTCTTCATAATAGCAAAAACCTGGAAACAACCCAGATGTCCATCAGCTGATGAATGGATAAACAAAATGTGGTATGTCCATACAATGGAATATTATTCAACCATGAAAAGGAATGAAATTCTGATGCATGCTGTAATATGGATGAACTTGAGAACATTATACTAAGTGGAAGAAGCCAATCTCAAAAAGGCTGTATACTGAATATATGAAACATCCACACAGAAAGTAGATTACAAGTTGCCTAGGGTTGGGGGCCACCATTTGTCTGTCAGTTTGTTGTACTGTGGTGGCTTATATATTTCTGTGAGGCTGGAGGCTGTGCCGCCAGTATTTCAAACACCAGCAGAGTCATCCATGGTGGGCAGGTCCCAGTGGAGCTTCCAGACTAAGACTCGGAAGAAGGATGGGGCCATCCACGTCTCGAAGAATTGGCCAGTGAAAACCTCATGAATAGCAGTGAACTGCCAGAAGGGTGGCAGTTCAAACCCACCAGCCACTCCTCAGAAGGAAGGTTGGGCAATCTACTTCCATAGTGATACTGCCTCGGTAACCCAAGAAGGGGTCACTATGAGTCAGGGCCAACTCAGTGGCACATAACAACAACATTGTCTGATATATTATTAGAAAACTTTATGAATAGTCCTGAAACATTGCCTGATATAGTGCTAGAAGATGAGTCCCTCAGCTCAGAAGGCATTCAAAATATGACTGGGGAAAAGATGCCTCCTCAAAGTAGAGTCAATCTTAAGGATGTGGATGGAGTAAAGCTTTTGGGACCTCCATTTACTGATGTGGCATGACTCAAAATAGAAGAAACAGCTACAAACATCCATTGATAATTAGAACATGGAATGTATGAAGTATGAATCCAGGAAAATTAGAAGTTGTCAAAAATGAAATGGAACACATAGAGATCTATATTCTAAGGCATTAGTGAGCTGAAATGGACCGGTTTTGGTCATTTTGAATCAGATGACCATATGATCTACTATGCCAAGAATGACAATTTGAAGAGGAATGGCATGGCATTCATCATCGCAAAGGATGTGTCAAGACCTGTCCTGAAGTACAATGCTGTCAGTGACAGGATAATATCCATATGCCTACAAGGAAGACCAGTTAATACCACTATTATTCAAATTTATGCACCAACCACCAAAGCCAAAGATGAAGAAATCAAAGATTATTACCAACTTCTGCAGTCTGAAATTGACCAACAAGCAACCAAGATGTATTGATTATTGGTGACTGGAATGAAAAAGTTGGAAACAAAGAGGAATCACCAGTAGTTGGAAAATAAGGCCTTGGTGATAGGAATGATGCCAGAGATTGCATGATAGAATTTTGCAAGACTGACAACTTATTCATTGCAAATTCCCTTTTTCAACAAGATAAATGGTGGCTATACACATGGGATTTCTGAGATGGAATACACAGGAATCAGATCGACTACTTCTGTGGAAAGAAGTGATAGAGAAGCTCAATATCTTCAGCCAAAACAGCCAGGAGCTGACTGTGGAATGGACCATCAACTGCTCATATGGAAGCACAAGTTGAAGGTGAAGATAATTAATACAAGTCCATGAGACCAAAAATATGACCTTGATTATATCCCACCTGAATTTAGAGACCATCTGAAGAATAGATTTAATGCATTGAACACCAATGACCAAAAACCAGATGAATTGTGGGATGACATCAAGAACATCATGCACAAAGAAAACAAAAGGTGTGATAGTTGAAGATCTGTCAACTTGGCTGGACTTCACTTGTGAGTGGTGTTTCCCATGATGGATCACATGACTACGTCCTAAGCGGCCGGTCAGTCTAGGGGGAGTTTCCCCAGGGGTGTGGCCTACCTGTAATACTATCCCAGGAACAAACTGGAGAAATGGCATTCCAGATATATGCT
>NW_006922320.1:392071-419719 GCF_000298275.1 Orycteropus afer afer | reverse complement strand
TCTGACACTTGCCCTTGAATGGAGAGTAGCTAAAGCAAATAGAAGAAATGACAAGATAAAAGAGCTGAAAAGAAGATTTCAAAGAGCAGCTCAAGCAGACAAAGCCAATTATTATAATGAAATGTGCAAAGACCTGGAGTTAGAAAACCAAAAGGGAAGAACACACTTAGCATTTCTCAAGCTGAGAGAACTGAGAAAAAAAAAAATTAAGCCTCAAGTTGCAATATTGATTCTATGGGCAAAATATTGAATGATGCAGGAAACATCAAAAGAAGATGGAAGGAATACACAGAGTCACTGCACCAAAAAGAACTGGTCCATGTTCAGCTCTTTCAGGTGGTGGCTTATGATGAAGAACCAATGGTAGTGAAGGAAGAAATCAAAGCTGCACTGAAGGAATTGGCAAAAGATAAGGCTTCAGGAATTGATGAATACCTACTGAGATGTTTCAACAAACTGATGCCCTCTGGAGGCACTCACTTGGCTACACCAAGAGATTTGGAAGACAGCTACCTGGCCAAGTGACTGCAAGAGATGAATATTTGTGCCTATTCCAAAGAAAGTTGATCCTACAGAATGTGGAAATTATCAAACAATATCATTAATATTGCACACAAGTAAAATCTTACTGAAGATAATTCAAAAACGGTTGCAGCAGTATTTTGACAGAGAACTTCCAGAAATGCATGCTGGATTCAGAAGAGAACATGGAATGAGGGATATCATTGCTGATGTCAGATGACTATCGGCTGAAAGCAAAGAATGCCAGAAAGATGTTTACTTGTGCTTTATTGACTATGCAAAAGCATTCAATTCTGTGGATCATAAGAAGTTATGGGTAACATTGAGAAGAATGGCAATTCCAGAACACTTAATTATGCTCATGAGGAAAGTGTACACAGTCCAAGGAGGGTGTTGTTCGAACAGAACAGGGAGATACTGCATGGTTTAAATTCAGGAAGAGAGACCATCAGCGTTGTATCCTTTCATCATTGTTATTCAATCTGTAGGCTGAGCAAATAATCCAAGAAGCTAGACTCTATGAAGAAGAGCCTCAGGATTGGAGGAAGAATCATTAACAACCTGTGAAATGTAGACAACATAGCCTTGCTTGCTGAAAGTGAAGATGACTTGAAGCACTTACTAATAAAGATGGTCTGCAGTATGGATTACATCTCAACATAAAGAAATCAAAAATCCTCACAACTGGACCAATAAGCAGCATCATGATAAATGGAGAAAAGATTGAAGTTGTCAAAAATTTCATATTACTTGGTTCTGCAATCAATACCAATAGAAGCAGCAGTCAAGAAGTCAGACGATGTACTGCACTGGGCAAATCTCCTGCAAAAGATCTCTTGATAATGCTGAAGAGCAAAGATGTCTCTTTGAAGACTAAGGTGTGCCTGACCCATGCCATGGTATTTTCAATTGCCTCATATGCATGGGAAAGCTAGACATTGAATAGGGAAGAGTGAAGACTAGATGCTTTGAGTTGTGGTGTTGGCAAAGAATTCTGAGAGTACCACGGACTGCCAGAAGAATGAACAAATCTGTCCTGGAAGCAGTGCAGCCAGAATGCTCCTTGGAAGTGAGAATGGCCAGATTTCATCTGACCTACTTTGGTCATGTTCTCAGCAGGGACCATTCCATGGAGAAGGATATCATGCTTGGTAAAGTGCAAGTCAGCAAAAAAGGGGAAGGCCCTCATCAAGTGGCTACAGTGATGGGCTCAGGTACAGCAAGGATTGTGAGGCTGGTGTAGGACTGGGGAGTGTTTTGTTCTGTTGTACACAGGGGCACTGTGAGTTGGAGCCAACTGAATGGCACCTAACAACAACAATGACAACAGGGTTGGGGGCTTGGGGGTGGCAGGCGCTGGTGATTCAGTGGTAGAATTCTCGCCTCCCATGCAGGAGACCAAGGTTTGATTCTAGGCCAGTGCACCTCAAGTACAGACAGCACTTGTCTTTCAGTGGGAGCTGTGTGTTTCTACAATGCTGAACAGGTGTCAGCAGAGCTACCAGACTAAGGTGTGTTAGGAAGAAAGGCCTGGTGATCTACTTCTGAAAAGCAGCCCGTGGAAAGCCTATGGATCATAGTGGTCCTGTTCTGTTGTGCATGTCTCTCCATGAGTCCGGGACCAACTGGACAGCAGCTAACAACAAGGGCGGGGGAGGAGAGGGAAGGAAGCTTTGGGGAGTGACAGCTAAGGGGTACAGGGTTTCCTTCAGGGGTAATGAGAATGTTCTAAAGCTGACTGTGTGATGGTTGCACAACCCTGTGAATATCCTGAAAGCCACTTAAAACCCACTGATGGCTTCCTGTTTCATTTGTTTACTGGTGTTTACTTAGAGTAAGTTCTTTATCAAGGCCCTGAGGTTTCCCTGTCCACCTCTCTGTGTGCTTAAATGGGTGAGTTGTATAATACATGAAATAAATCTCAACAAAGCTGTTAAGAAAATAAACCTGAATTGTGCCTTTCTCCTGTTTAAATCCAATTCTGAAGGAAGTCCTGTTGGCTTTTCACCCCCTAAACCTATCATCCAAATCAGTCTGCCTTCCCCATTTCCACTTCCAGCCTAGTCTAAGCCACCATTACTCCTGCAGTGGTCTCTTAGCTGGTCCTAACCCCTCACAGAGAGGCAAACATTATCTTTTAAAATATAAAATGTAAGCTGTAAATCAGAGCATGTATTTCTTCCATTGAAAACCCACTGATGACTGCCTGTTTCACTGGGGTTAAAATTTGTTTGCTTAGAATAAGTTTTTATCATGGCCCTGAGGTTTCCCTGTCCACCTCTCTGTCATTTCTGTGGCTGCCCTGGGCTTTCGGGTCTTCAAATGGACTAGCTTGTGCCTGCTCAGATTCTTAGCCTTGAGGGTTTCCTCTGCCTGATGCTGGCTGGTGACCCAGCTTCAACGTCTCTTCAGAGAAAGCATACCTGACCACTAGACTAATGGAGCCACTTGCACCATAGCAACCTTACCTGCCAGTTCCCTTTCTTCCTTTATTTGTTCACTGCCTGCCTCCTCTCCGGATACATCAGACAGTGGTTCACTGCCATTTGTAAGGTTTTCAGTGGCCAATTTTTTCAGAAGTGGACAGCCGCATCCTTCTTCCTAGTCTGTCTTAGTCTGAAAGCTCTACTGAAACTTGTCTACTGTGAATGAGCCTTCTGGTATTTGAAATACCGGTGGCATAGCTTCCAGTATCACAGCCAAACACAAGCATCACAGTACTACAAATGGACACATGAATGGTGATGCATTTGAGTTGTGGTGTTGGCAAAGAACACCAAAAATACCACGGACTGCCAGAGGAATGAGCAAATCTGTCCTGGACAAAGTGCAGCTGGAATGATCCTTAGAAGTGAGAATGGTCAGACTTTCTCTCAACTACTTTGGTCATGCTGTCAGAAGGGACCTTCCCTGGAAAAGGATATCATGCTTGGAAAAGTAGAGGGTCAGCGAAAAAGGGGAAAGCCCTCAACGAGATGGACTGACACAGTGGCTGTGATGACGGGCTCAAGCCTAGTAAAGATTGTGAGACTGGTACAGGACCAGGCAGTGTTTGAATTTGGGGTCACTGTGAGTCAGAGCTGCCTCAATGGCACCTAGTAACAACAGCCAAGCAGGAGCTATGAAAACGTTTAATAACCTGAGATATCAAGACAGGCTCCCTAAGAGAGTCCCTTATTGCTGGACATTATGGTCCATTCCAGTTTTTTATTATTACAATCAATGCTGTGATAGACACAGGAGTCCTTGGGTGCAGACAGTGAGCTTGGCTGCTGATTGAAAGCTTGAAGGTTCAATCCTCCCAGAGGTGCCTCAGAAGAAAGGCCTGGCAATCTACTTCCAAAAAATCACCCATTACAGACCCTGTAGAGCACAGTTCTACTCTGACACACATGGGGTCGCCAGGAGTTGTAGTCAACCTCATAGCAACTGGTGCTGGTAATGGACACAGTTATGGATCAAATGGTGTCCTTCCCCAAATAGGTGTTGGTTCTCCAGTGCCACTTTAACAGAAGATACCACAAATGGCTGGTCTTACAAATGGATTTGTCCGAGTTCAGAGGGCCAGCTCTAGGGGCTGGGTGAAAGCCCCTTAACCTTGGGCTTCAGCTCTGCCTCTTGCTCTCAGCTCCCTGAAGCTGGAGGCATCTCTTCACTCAGCAGCTGCTGATTACTGAGGCTGACAAGTCTAAGGTCAGCAAATAAAATGACACAGTCCCAAGATTACCAAACAACACAGCAGGCCACTAGTTCAAGTCCAGAGACAGTCCCAAGATTGGCAGAAAACCTGGGAAGCTGCTGAATGAAGACTCAGCTACATGCAGGGTCCAAACGTGCCAAAAAGCTGTAGAGGTCTTTCTCAAAGCTGCTCTTATCTACTGGAAGCAGACCACATCCCTAAGGCAGCTACTCAGCTGCTCCAGTAGATTCCACCGTGGAGCTGATTACCGATCTCATCATGGGGAATCACTACATCCAGCTGCCCAGCCACTCAAAACCAGGCCCAGCCAAGCTGACACATAACATTAACTACCACAACACCTATATCTGTGAGTGTAACCTAATCAAATGTAATGTAATCACCTTCCATGGTGCAATCTGTTGTAATGAAGTCAATCAGTCCATCAGTTGAGGTCATACTGTTCTGGGGTGGATCCCAAACTCAGTTCCGAGGTAGAAAAGGAGCAGAGTGGACATGGATGTTTCCCTGAGCACATGGGGGAAGGCAGATGCCATGTGAGGGTCCTCAAGGACCCAAAGAATGCCCAGGGTCACTGACAAGGAAGGACTTGACACAGCCAAGACCCTGGTTGGGTCTCATAACTCCAGAAGTGTGAGAAAATAAATTGCTGCAGTTGAACACCACTTACTCATGGTATTTGTATTTCAGCAGCACTAGGGAACCAAGATAGCCACTCCTGTGCCTCTGTCCCTATGCACTTTCTGGATTATTTCCTTGAAGTCAGTTTCTAGAAGCAGAACTCAATGTTTGTTATAGTTCAACTTCAGTGAATAGCAGGAAGACTGAGGAGAGCGAACTGGAGAGGGGAATGTTTAGGGGATCACTTAGAAACAATCTCACAGTCAAGGTGTGCTCAGGTCCTGACTTCCACTTTAAAAGGCATTTACTACAACTCTCTTGTCCCACAGTCCAAGCACTAGAATAGTCCCTCCTGAGCAACGCTCATGTTTTCAGAGACGGGCATAATTACTTTCAAACCACAGTAGCATCATCAGGGGCCTGGGCTGTCAGTTCACGTTCTGACTCTCTAATGGACCTGCTGAAGGAGCTATGGTGGTTCTGTGTTTAAAGCATTGGGTTGCTAACCAAAAGGTTGGTGGTTTGAACCCACCAGCTAGCTGCTCCATAGTAGAAAGATGAGGCAGTCTCCTTCTGCAATGATTTATAGCCTTGGAAACACTATGGGGCAGCTCTTTCCTGTCCTACAGGGTTGCTATGAGTCGGAATTGACTCGATGGCAGTGGGTTTTTAATGGGCCCATTTTAAGTTACTCACTATATTCTCAGCATCTAGGAAAGATAATCTCCCTGGGGCATGCTCCCAGGTTGCTTAAGGTGTTAGAAAAACAAGAGCTTCTGTCATAGCTCAGGGATCCAGTGGAACCAACATCCCCCCAGCTTTTCCTTGTCTCGTCCATGGTGCCTCGTCCAGGTCTCCCGAGGAAGGCTTTTCTTAGCCATGGGACCCTCAGCAACTGAAGCAGATGACCTTCTTGTGGATCTTTGATGTCATTGTCAGGAATAGTGTTGTTTCCAGTCTTCTGAGGAAGAAAAGACAGTGAGTGAGGATTTCCTACAAAGATAGTCTCCTGCTGGGTGTGTCAGAATCAGCCACCATCATGGCTTTCTCCCTGAAATTTCAGGATCTCCTTTTTATTAAAATGCAAGCCCAAGAGATTGTTTATTCTTTCACCCCCTGCTAACTGGGCACTGAAGAGCTCTTGGAGCACAGTGGTTAAAACATTCGGCTGCTAACTGAAAGGCTGGCGGTTCGAACCCGCCAGCTGCTCTGCAGGAGAAAGATGAGGCAGTCTGCTTCTGTCAAGATTTACAGCCTTGGAAATCTGTGGGGCAATTCTACTCTGCCCTATAGGATTGCTGTGAGTCAGAACCGACTCTGTGGGGCTTTGAAATTGGGCACTAGGAGTCCCTGGGTAGTGTGAACCATTCAGGAGCTCAGCTGCTAGCTGAAAGGTTGTAGGTCCATTCAGAGGTGCCTCAGAAAAAAAGTCTGGCTACTCTCCCCAAATCAGCCACTGGAAAGCCTATGAAGCAGAGATCTACTCTAACACACATGCACTTACCATGAGTCAGAATCAACTTGACGGCAACGGTTTGACTGTGCACTCGGCAGATGCTGTCTCCTCTTGACACCAGCTTTCTGTCACAATGTCTCCTTTTCACTGTTCCTGAGAACTGTTTCCTTCTCAGAACCCTCTGGCTTTCTCTTCTCCAATAATGAGCAGAATCAGCCAGGGAACTTTTTAAACAAAAATTCGGACCAGTGACTTAAAATCTTTGGATGGGGCTCAGGCAATGAAACATTTTAAAACTTCACTGGTGACTGTCATGGGCAGCCTATCTGAAACCACTGCAACAGTTCTTTGTCCTCCTGTAGGCCCTGATCTAGGAGCTTTGGTGGCACAGTGCTTAAGCACTCAGCTGCTAACCAAAAGGCCTATGGTTTAACCCACCAGCAGCTCTGCAGTAGGAAGATGAGGCAGTCTGCTTCTGTAAAGATGACAGCCTTGGAAACCCTAGGGGGAAGTTCTGCTCTGTCCTATAGGGTCACTATGAGTCAGAATTGACTCAACAGCAGTAGGTTGGGTTTCGTTTAATTTGGCCCTCATCTTACCTTGTCTGTATGTATCTGTTTCTTCACTAGAAGCTCTTTAGGCCTCTGCTTCTCAAGCGCTGTTGCTGTTGTTAGTTTCCACGGACTCAGCCCCGAACTCATGCTGACCCCGTGCTCAGCAGACCAAACGCTGCCTGGGCCTGAGCCATCCCCATGGTAGGTTGCAGATCGGACTGTCATGATCCTTAGGGTTTTCACTGGCTGGTTTTCAGAAGTAGATCACCAGGTCTTCTCTCCTAGTCCATCTTAGTCTGGAAGCTCCGCTGAAACCTGTTCAGCATCATAGCAACTGGCAAGTCTCCACTGAGGACAGTGATTGAACAGGAAGTTCATTGGCCGGGAATTGAACCTGGGTCTCTGCATGGAAGGAGAGAATTCTACCACCGAACCACGACTGTCTCCTTCTCAAACATTCATTAGTATTAAACACCCATGACTAGGCCCCTCTCCAGCATGTCTGGATCAGTCGGTGGAGGGTAAGGCCTGAGAATTTGCATTTTAAACATACTGTTCACGTGATTCTAGTGCTACAGGTCTGCCCACCATGCTTGCACTAAAAAGTCTTGAGGATCTTGAGGATAAGCAGGGCTCTCTGTTTTGCATTCCTTGTCTGTGAACTTCCAGCAGCATCTAGCATAGTGCCCTGTCCTCAGTAATGCCCAATAACAGGAACTGAATTACTTTGAATTCTTGAACACTTCAGGACAAGGACCTTGGTCTTAAAGTTTATATATATATATGCACTCACCATATATATGTATATATGTGTGTGTGTGTGTGTGTGTATAGATATATATATACACACACACTTCATATGGATATATAGATATATAGATAGTGGTGAAATACATACATTTGTCATCTTAACCATTTTACCACTTTAAAGTCTGCAAGTCAGTGGCTTTACTCAGATTCCTAACATTGTGCAACCCCAAGCGGAGACTCCATACCCGCATAGCAGTTGTGTTGGTTCCAACACAACTCCGTAGCAGTCACTCCCCGTTTCCCTCTCCCCACAATCCCTGGCAGCCACTAATCTGCTTTCTGTCTCTATGAATTTGCTTATTCTGGTTATTTACCATCAATGGATTCCTACAATATGTGGCCTTTGTGTCTGATTTCCTCACTTAACATGTTTTCAAGGTTCATCCATGGCACAGCACATGTCGGTCCTTCATTGCTTTTTATGCCTGAATAGGACTCAGTTGCATGAACACATACCACATTTCGTTTATTCATTCATCTGTTACTGTAACAGAAATACCACAAGTGGGTGGTTTTAACAAACAATTTCATGTTCTCACAGTTCAGGAGACTAGAAGTCCAAATCCAGGGTGCCTGCTCTAGGGGCAGGCTTTCTCCCTTTCAGCTCTGGAGGAAGATCCTTGTCTCTTCTGAGCTTCTGCTTCAGGGCGGTCTTCATAGTGTGGCATCTCTCTTCCCCCATCTCTCCTCTGCTTGCTTGTTTGATCTCTTCTATGTCTCAGAAGAGACTGATTTAGGACACACCCTACACTAATCCTGCCTCATTAACAAAGCAAGAACAACCCATTCCCAAATGGGATTATAACCACAGGCAAAGAGGTTGGGATTTACAACACATATTTTTGGGGAACACAGTTCAATCCAGAACACCACCTTTTGGGTATTGTAAATAAAACTGGTCTGAACATTCTTGAACAAGGTTTTGTTTGGCATTGTTTTCACGAGTGTACTTAGGGGTAGCTAGGAGTGGAATTTCTGGCCTCTGTGGTAATTCTAAGGAGCTCTGGTGGTGTGGTGGTTAAGGCATTTGGCTGCTAACCAAAACATCAGTGGTTCGAACCCACCAACTGCTCTGCAGAAGAAAGATGAGGCAGTCTGCTTCCATAAAGATGTATAGCCTTGGAAACCCAATGGGCATTGCTATAAGTCATAATTGACTTGGCCTTGAGTTTGGTTATTTTGGTTTTGGTGATAATTCCACATTTAACTTAGTGAGAAACTACCAATCCCAGTGGCTGCACCATTTTACATGCTACATTTTATGTAGCAATATATGAAGGTTCTAATTTCTGAACATCCTCACTAACACTTCTTATTTTCCATATTTTTATATGTGTTAATTTAAGTATGGCCATTGGATGGGAAGTGGCATCTCACTATGGTTTTGATTTGCATATCCCTAATGACTAATGACTAGGCAGTGTTTCATTCTATTGTACCTAGGGTCACTATGAGTTGGAACCAACACAATGGCACATAACAACAATAACTAATGAATAAGTCCTGGTGGTACAATGGTTAAGTAACTCAACTGCTAACCAAAAAGCTGGCAGTTCGAATCCACCCAGCATCTCTGCAGGAGAGAGACCTGGCAATCTGCTCCTGTAAAGATTACAGCCTAGAAAACTCTGTGGGGGTAGTTCTACTCTGTCACATGGGGACGCTATGAATAGAAATTGACTTGACAGCACCTAACAACAATGAGTAACGATGTTAAGCATCTTTCATGTGCTTGTTGGGTGCTTGTATATCTTCTTTGAAGAAATGTCTACTCAAGTCCTTTGCCCAGTTTTAATTGGGTTGTTTGTCTCATGCCTTTTTTTTTATATCTACAGAACTTCCACTAATGCCAGGACACAGGAGGTGCCAATCAAAGACAGATTTCATGGCCTGCCAGTATACCTCCGATCTGTAACAGATGCTAAGGCATCAGTGGGTACCAACATCTCTCTCCAAATGCCAGAAAATGCAAAACTGGTAGAACTCTCCATACAAATAGAATTGCCCATAGCCATTTCTTGTTGGAGGTACAACTTGGAAAGACCTTGGAGAATAATAAGAGATGATTGATAAACTGCTTTCAGAAGGAGGACCTCTGGGCAACCACAAGGCATCTGATTTACTAAATAAATATGCAGATTTGGGGCCAGAGCTGAATTGCTCCAAAGGAAAGGAGCCACCTCTCCTCTCAACATCCTTCTCCTCATTTTGCATTCAGTCTCCTGGTTAGACTGTGACCAAATGCAGGTTGGAATGGGTGACAGATATCAGCCTGCCTAGGCCCACATGCCTCAGTCTAGCTCGGCACTAAGCTGATGATTGTATTGTGGTGATGATTATGATGACAGAAGCATGTGTGGGTGGTAGCAGAGTGAGAAGCATGCAGAGAGAATGGTGGGGGTGGGTAGCTTCACATTTTGAAGACAGAATTTATCTAGGTCATAATTTTAGTAAGGCAAAACCAGTTCCAAGGAAGTGGAAAAGAACTTGTTTTTGTTTTTTGTTCTCCTTCCTGCCGGGGCAGACTGCCCTTGAGAAGCAGGCCCCCAAACATCTGCTTTCTCTTGTACTTGCAAGCTCATTAATGGCATTTTCCCAAAGAGCCAGCAATAGCAAATTCCATTAAAAGGCTTATCATTAAATACAATGCAGCTCTTTATGTGGGAGAAGGATGGCCTCTGAGTAAGAGTCCATTAGGGCTGTGGGCTGGAAAAAATAGGTCAGCTGTCTTTTAAGGGAGAAATTAATATGGCCGGCAAGAGCCAGTATTACTGCCGACATTCATCTTGCAAAGCTTTTCCACTTCACACTGCCAAAATCTGCCCATCCAGACTTGCTATTCCTGTCCTGGGGCCCCAGGGAGCAGGGCCCATTTGTCCTGGGAAAGGCTATCAAATTGTCTGGCGACTGCCTAAATAAGTATCAAAGAGGAGATTAGAACTGGTATAGAGTTGTGTGTGTGTGTATTCACTGAACATCATCTAAAACCTGACCTCAGGAAAGGCAGAGCCAATCAGTAACCCATTCACTGACCTTGCTCCCCTTTGGTGGGTCCTAGCTGCAGCACCACAAGAGGTAGGCCATTGCTGAATCCCTGAGATGCTATCCCCAGAAAAGAACCAACATAAAGAAGTTTGTTTCCACTGTAAGATGTCAGTACTCAAAAGTACCATCCAGTAGCCGGTATCATTGTGGCTTGGGTAAGCTGATGCACAGGGCATGCAGGGACCTCAGTAGCTGAGGTTGGCAGGCAGGGGAAGAGCTGAACAAAACAGGAGCTAAGAAACTAATGTCCTACTGAGAATAGCCAGGGATGTGATGTCCGAAAGGCATCAAAGTGAGTTAGGCATCTGTCTGTAGTGGGAGATCTGTTGCCATGTGGGCCAGTGCATTGAGGGTTCCAGGAGGGAGAATGGCTCAGAATTCAAGGGAGATGGCCATTGAAGACAGGTGTTTTTACAGATTCAACAGGATCCCTTGCCAGTGGGATATGGACAAGAGCATCTAACTCTACATACAAAAGGAGTTGGCAGAGTACTGGTCTCTTAGTCTGTATTCTCTAGAGGAATAAAACTAGTGATACATATGGGGGGAGTGGAGAAAGTGAGCTCAAATGTGAAGGCTTTACTTCAAGGAAATGGCTCACACAGTTGTGGAGACTGCAAGTATGAATCTGTAGGTCAGACATCAGGCTGGAGACCTCTGCTGGGTCATGGAATTGTGGTGGGGACTGGTAAATCCATAATCTGCACATCAGGTGGCAGACCAGACTTTGGAGGTTTACCTTCAAGGAACTAAAGATCAGGCAACAAGAAGAGTGGAAGGTTGAAAGAGAGAGTGTTTTGCCAGAACATCTGTTTATATAATGGAGGTAGAACATACCCTCAAGGAAACTCCCCTTTCACTTGATTGGTTGATTACATCAGATCACATCATGGAAGGTGATTACATTACATTATGGAAGAGTAACAGTCCAGTGCCTACCAAACCATAACCTAGCCATACATTAACCTTAACACATAACATTTACCATCACAACCAGATTCTTAGAAACCAATATGGAGAATTTAAGGAGCTATCCATAAGCTGCTTTCAGAAAGAGGGTCTCTGGTTAACCACAAGAAGAGTTGATGCTTTTCAGTTGTGGTGTTGGAGAAGAATGCTAAGAGTACCATGGTCTGCTAAAAGGACTAACAAATCAGTCCTAGAGAAAGTGCAGCCAGAATGCTCCTTGGAAGCAAGAATGGTCAGACTTCGTCTCACCTACTTTGGTCATGTTGTAAGAAGGAACCATTCCCTGGAGAAGGATATCATGCTTGGTAAAGCAGAGAGTCAACAAAGAAGGAGAAGGCCCTCAATGAGATGGATAGACACAGTGGCTGCAATGATGGGCTCAAGGATAGCAAGGATTGTGAGGCTGGCACAAGACTGGGCAGTGTTTTGTTCTGCTGTGCATAGGGTTGCTGTGAGTCAGAGATGACTGGATGGCACCTAGCAACAACAACATCCGTCATCCAAGGGAGAGATGCCTTGTTAGCAATTTGATGTATAGTTATACTAGTTTGTATGTTTGAATTAAAGTTCAACAAATATTCACTCACTCCTGTTCCCCTCTCCCACTTATGGACAGAGATTGATTCCTCATCTCATTAATGGTGGGCTTTGGTCTGTGGAATACTAGAGAATGTGAACTTGGGCAGACGCTGTACATGTGCTTGTGCAGCTTGGTGGTAGCCATAGGAGCATGAGCTGGGGAACCTGTCCCACAGTCTGGCCCTTGGGGAGCAGTCCTGAATTAGCTCAAAACCTGGAGCCAAACCCAGCTGATATTCAGCCTGAAGCCTGGAACAGAGCCACTTAGCCAAGCACAGTCTAGATCAGCTCAACCACAGGTAACTGCATGGAAATAGATTCTTGGAGTCATGGGATTTGGAGGATGGTTTGTTATGCAGCATTACTGTGGGCACCAGCTGACAGATACATTAGGTCTAGATCTTAGAAGAGATATGTAAACTAGAGAATTACCAACACACATCATTTGTCAGTTTACTCATTCACTCAACAAATACTCTGTGCCAAGACCTTCCATTCACTGGTATGGAAGAAATTGTCCAAGGTCCTCCTGGGAATCCTCTTGACAGTTTTCCCAGGGAAAATTTGCAGAGTGAGATGAGAAGGATGTCAAAAATGGAAGCTTTGGGATTACTAACCAATGACAAAGAGGAGAAAGAACCTTCAGAAAAGTAACAGGAGACCCGGGTGAATATGGTATTTTGGAAGCCACAGGAGAAGATTCTTTCAAGATGGAAAGAGTGTTGATTGCAGGCAAGTGGTGAAGAGAGGAAAGGTAGATTGAGAACTGAAAAAAACACATAGCTGTCATTAGTGGTATTTGTGTAAGTCAAGTAATGGGCCAGGGTTGGGAGAACCTGGTGCAGAGAACCAGATGTTGCTGTCAGAAGACTTGGTTCTGACTCTGGCTTTACCTCTGCCTAAGCAATGCTGGGAGTCCCTGGGTGACTCAATTAGTGTGCTTGGCTGCTAAACAAAAAGTTGGAGGTTCATATCCACTCAGAGGTGTCTCTGAAGAAAAGCCTGGTGATTTACTTCTGAAAAATCAGCCATTGAAAACCCTATGGAGCCTAATTGTATTCTGACACACTTGGGGTTGCCATTGTAGTTGTTAGGTGCCGTCAAGTCAGCTCTGACTCATAGTGACAGTGTGTACAGCAGACTGCAACACTGACTGATCCTCGCCAGCTTCACAATCCTTGCTATATTTGAACCCATCATTATAGTGATTGTGTCAATCCATCTCATTGAGGGTCTTCCCCTTTTTTACTGACCCTCTACTTTACCACCACCACTCGTCTGTCAGGTTGTCATCCTGTGGTGGTTTGCATGTTGCTATGAGGCTGGAGGGTATACCACCAGTATTTGAAATACCAGCAGGCTCACCCATGGTGGACAAGTTTCAGCAGAGCTTCCAGACTAAGACAGACTCAGAAAAAGGACGGGGCCATCTACTTCTGAAAAAATCAGCCAGTGAAAACCTTATGAATAGCAGTGAAACACTGTCTGATAGCTTACTGAAAAAATTTATGAATAGCCGTGAAACATTGTCTGGTATAGTGCTGGAAGATGGGCCTCTCAGGTGAGAAGGCACTCAAAATATAACTGAGGAAGAGCTGCCTCCTCAAAATAGAGTCAACCTTAATGACATTGACAGAGTAAAGCTTTCAGGACCTCCATTTACTGATGGGGCACTACTCAAAATGGGAAGGAACAACTGCAAAAATCCTTAATAATCGGAACATGGAACGTACAAAGTATGAATCAGGGAAAGTTGGAAATTGTCAAAAATGAAATGGAATGCATAAAGATCAATATCCTAGGCATTAGTTAGCTGAAATGAACTGGTTTTGGCCATTTTGAATCAGACAATCATACGGTTTACTATGCTGGGCATGACAGATTGAAGTGCAATGGTGTCACATTCATTCTCAAAAGGAACATTTCAAGATCTATCTTGAAGAACAGTGCTGTCAGTGATAGGATAATATCCATATGCCTACAAGGAAGACCAGTTAATACTATTATTTAAATTTGCACAGCAACCACTAAAGCCAAAGATGAGGAAAGTGAAGATTTTTACCAACTTCTGCAGTCTGAAATTGACCAGACATGCAATCAAGATGTATTGATAATTATTGGTGGTTGGAATGCGAAAGTTGGAAACAAAGAGAAATCAAAGGTAGGTGGTAAAGTGGAGGGTCAGTGAAGAAGAGGAAGACCCTCAACAAGATGGATTGACACAGTGACTGCAATGATAGGCTTAGGACTATGAGATTTGTGCAGGACCGGGCAGTGTTTTGTTCTGTTGTGCACAGGGTTGCTATGAGTTGGAGCCGACTCAATGGCACCTAACAACAACAACTGATGTCCTTCTCCAGGGAATGATCCCTTCTGACAACATGACCAAAGTAGGTGAGACGAAGTCTGGCCATTCTTGCTTCTAAGGAACATTCCAGCTGCACTTCTTCCAGGACAGATTTGTTTGTTTTTCTGGCAGTCCATGGTATTTTCAGTATTTTTCACCAACACTGCAATTGAAAGGCACCAACACTTCTTCAGTCTTCCTTATTTATTGTCTAGCTTTCACATGCATATGAGGCTATTGAAAATATCATGGTTTGGGTGAAGTGTACCTTAGTCTTCAAAGTGACATCCTTACTCCTTAAAAAGAAGTCTTTTGCTGCAGATTTGCCCAATGCAATACAGGTTTCCATTAGTTGGAATCAACTCTACGGCAACTGGTTTAGGCCATCTGGTGAACTTCTCAGTTCTTGTCTGTCTTTTGTATGCATAATATGTGCCTTACCATCTGCTTTATGGTTGTCGTAGAGAGAAAGTGAAAAAAAAAAAAAAATCCTTGTTTCTTCAGAGCACACCAGGAATACAGCTGAGATTTACTTAACAACTGCAAAGAAATTCTGGCCACCCACCCTCACCAGATTCTGTCCTCTCTTTCCTGCTGGGTCCTGGGTGGGGCAGAGAACCACGCATTATTGGCCACTGATACCTCCATGCTGCTGCTTTTGGGTCAATTCTCCATCACTGCCACCTGCAAAGAGCAGCTCTTCCCACCTGCTGCTGCCGCCTTCACCCAGCTCTGCTCTCCTGAAGCGAGGAGACATCTTTGCCCTCTGGCTCCGGCTCTTCTAGCGTGGGCCCTAATGGGCAGTCTCACGCTTTCACAGGAGGACAGAGCTCTGTGTTTCCAGGGGCCTCAGAGGGAGAAAACCTGAGGACTGCCATCCTGCACATGTTCACATAGCCTCTTTCTGCTGACAGTGAATGGGGGCCTGGGGAGGAGCCTACATACTGCTTTAGGCTTAGGGAAGGGCTTCTTGACCTTGACACTGTGAACATTCGGGGCCAGATTATTTTTTTTTGTTGGGGCGGGGCAGTCTTGTGCATAAAGAGCCCTGCTGGTGCAGTGGTTAAAACACTCAGTGGCCAACGGAAAGGTCAGTGGTTCAAACTCGTCCTTCCTTCCCATCCCCTCCTTCTTTCCTAGCTAGCTCTATTCCTGGGCAAATGCTGCCCTCCTGATCTCATATAGTTGTTTATTGTAATGTGTGCATTCCCCCCTGCTATCATTGTTCACCTCCATAGGGTTTATATGACTGTAGTCTTATAGGGTGCTCTGGTGGCATAGTGCCTAAGGCATTTGACTGCTAACCAGAAGGCTGGCAGTTCAAACCCACCAGCCACTCCTTGGAAAGAAGTCTGGGCAATCTACTTCCATAGAGATACCACCTCAGAAACCCAAAGAATCGGAGTTGACTCAATGGCAGTGAGAGTGAGTAACCTTATAAAAATAGATCACCAGACTTTTCTTCTGCAGCACTGCTAAACTAAAAAAACCCCAAACTCACTGCCATTGAGTCGCTTCTGACTCAGCAACCCCCATTGGGTTTCTGAGGCTGTAAATCTTTATAAAAGTAGACGGCCCCATCTTCCTTCCACAGAGCGGCTGGTAGTAGGTTTGACCTGCTGACCTGATTAGCAGCAGCAACACCAGATTTAAACTGCCAACCTTGTGGTTAGTAGCTGAGCTCAGACCATTTCCCAGAAGTCTAAGTGTTCTGAAAATTAAAAGAGAATTCACACATGGACTACCAATACCTAACTTTGTTAAATGCATAGGTTATTCCCAGGAGATGTCTTTTTTTTTTTTTTTTCTTTTTCCCTATGCGAGAGACAGATAGACAGACAGACAGATAGATAGACAGGGAAGCCTGGAAGGTTTGGTGTTTGAGGACCTGGATTTGAGTATCTGATTGACTATAAACCTCCCTGGACCTTTAGTTTCTCATCTGCAAAATGGGCATGCCCCTCCTCACCTCCTCCGTGGGGCTGCTGAGAGACTCAGGTGAGAATTTATATATGAGTCTTTTACAAACTGAGCATTCCAGAAGTCCTGAGATGTCAGGGGCAGAGCCCAACTGTGCGGCCAGGCCTGGATTTGTGTCACAGGTCTGCCCAGACTGGAGCCTCAGAAAGTCACTGCCTCTGAGCCTCAGATACCCCACCTGGTGAATAAGGAAACCGGAACTCATCTTGCAGTGTGGATGTGGTAACCAAATGACACAAGGAATGGAGCAAGCCACCCCTGAGAATGGCTACAGTTTTACTTGAATTATTTTCAAGAACTTACATGCCTACTACCCAACTTTTTAAGCTCATTGCCAAGTTATGGTGCTGTACAACGTGACAAGCTCCCAAAGCTACAGTGGAGTTGGCCACCCCAGGCTCCTGAAGAGAAGGTCCTCATGAGAATGAAAAGGTCTAGGCAGTGTCCACCCCAGGGCAGTGTTTGCACAAAGACGACAGCACATGGACAGTGAGCTGATCCCCCATCTGAACGAGTCCAGTGGGAGCCACAGCACAGAGCGACAGGAAAAAAAGACAGACCTCAGCTCCTTCAAAACCCAAACAGATGGGGGAAAAAAAAATAACCACTTCCATTGAGTCGACTCCAACCCATAGCAACCCTATAGGACAGAGTAGAACTGCCCCATAGGGTTTCCACGGCTGTAAACCTTTACAGACGCACACTACGTCATCTTTCTCCTGTGGGGCAGCTGGTGGGTTCAAACTGTTGACCTTTTGGCTAGCAGCTGCATGCTTTAACCACTGTGCCACCAGAGCTCCTCTAAGCAGATTGTTGTTGTTGTTGTTGTTAGTTGCCATCCAGTTGGCTCTGACTCATAGCAACCATTATGTACAACAGAATAAAATGCCACCCGGTCCTACCCATCCTCAGAATCTCTGCCAGGCCTGAGCCCATCATTGTAGCACTGTGTCAGTCCATCTTGCTGAGCCTTCCCCTTCTTCAGTGACCCTCTACTTTACCAAGCATGATATCCTTCTCCAGGGACTGGTCCCTCTGACAACATGACCAAAGTACATGAGACGAAGTTTGGCCATTCTTGCTTCTACGGAGCCTTCAGGCTGTACTTCTAAGACAGATTTGCTTGCTCTTCTGGCTGCCCATGATATTTTCAGTATTCTTTGCCAACACCACAATTCAAATGCATCAACTCTTCTTTGGTCTTCCTTATTCATTGCTTTCACATGCATATGAGGCTATTGAAAATATCATGGCTTGGGTCAGGTACACTTCAGTCTTCACAATGACATCTTTGCTCTTTAAAACATAAAGAGATCTTTTGCAGCACATTAGCCCAGTACAATACGTCTGATTTCTTGACTGCTGCTTCCATGGGTGTTGATTGTAGATCCAAGTAAAATGAAATCCCTGACAACTTCAATCATTTTTCCATTTATCGTAATGTTGCTTATTGGTCCAGTTGTGAGGATTTTTGTTTTCTTTCTGCTGAAGTGTAATCCATACTGAAGACTGTAGTCTTTGATTTTCACCGGTAAATGCTTCAAGTCATCTTCACTTTCAGCAAGCAATGTTGTGTCATTTGCATATCACAGGTTGTTAATAAGTCTCCCTCCAATCTTGATGCCATATTCTTCTTCATATAGCCCAGCTTCTCAGATTATTTGCTCATGTATACAGATTGAGTAAGTATGGTGAAAGGATGCAACCCTGACACGGATTTTTCCTGATTTTAAACCATTTAAAAGTTCAAGTGACAGCCTCTTAGTCTATGAACAGGTTCCTCATGAGCACAATTAAGTGTTCTGGAATTCTCATTCTTCACATAATTTGTTGTAATCCATACAGTCAAATACCTTCACATAGTCACTAAAACACAGGTAGACATCTTTCTGGTATTCTTTGCTTTCACCAAGATCCATCTGACATTAGTAGTGATATCCCTCATTCCACACCCTCTTCTGAATCTGTCTTGGATTTCTGGAAGATCTTTGTCAATATACTGCTGCAACCGTTTTTGAATTATTGTCAGCAAAATTTCGGTTGCATGCAATATTAATGATATTGCTCAATAATTTCCTCATTCTTTTGGATCACCTTTCTTGGGAATGGGCACAAATATTGATCTCTTCCGGTCAGTTGGCCAGGTAGCTGTCCTCCAAATCTCTTGGTGTAAACAAGGAAGCACCTCCAGCACTGCATCCATTTGTTGACACATCTCAATGGGTATGCCTTCAATCCTTCAATTCCTGGAGCCTTGTCTTTTGCCAGTTCCTTCAGTGCAGCTTGGACTTCTTTCAATACCATTGTTTTCTGATCATGTGCAACCTACTGAAATGGTTACGTGTTGACTTTGTGATACAATGACTCTATTCCTTCCTTCTTCTTTTTTTTTTTTTTAAGTTTTCTTTGTGATCTGGGTGAAAGTCCACAGAGCAAACCCACCCTCCACACAGCAGCCCACGCACACCCTGTCTTACAACATTGACTGCAATACCCCTCAATGCAACAGTTCCCCCCACAGCCACCTCCTTCCTGTACCCCTCCCTCCCACGTACTCCTGGCCCCCTTGCCGTCTCCCCATGCACTCAAAGCACCCCCACTCTCCCGTGACCGATCTCTCCAAGGAGTGCACCCACCCAACATGAGCGTTCAGCCCACATGCCTGTCCTCTGATTGGAAGCCATAGGAGTGGGCCCAATCCCAGACCTGAAGGGCAGCCAGGGGCCACAGTCCCAGTGGTTCCACCAGGCTCCACCAGACCAGCAAACATGGTCCCTTCCTTTTCTTCCTTTTTAATGATTTTGAGTTTTGCCCCACACTGTTCTCCTACTCTATCCAGTCTTTCCATCTTCTTTTTTACTTCCTGCATCATTCAATATCTTGTCTTTAGATCCTTCAATATTGCAACTTGAGGCTTGACTTTTTTCCAGTTCTTTCAGCTTGAGAAATGCTGAGGGTGTTCTTCTCTTTTGGTTTTCTAATTGCAGGTCTTTGCACATTTCACTATAATAGTTTACTTTGTCTTCTCAAGCCACCCTTTGAAATCTTCTGTTCAGCTCTTTTATTTAATAATTTCTTCCATTTGCTTTAGCTACTGTCCATTCAAGAGCAAGTTTCATAGTCTCTTCTGACATCCATTTAGGTCTTTTCTTCCTGTCCTTTCTTTTTAATGAACTTTTGCTTTCTTCACTGTGGTGTTTTTGATGTCATCCCACAACTCATCTGGTCCTCAGTCAGTGGTGTTCAGTCTGTTCTTCAGATGATATTTAAATTCAACTGGGATATACTCAAGGTCTAAACAGATTAGTTGATGCTAAAATCCCATAATACATCTGATGGAGGTTTAAGTCATATTTCCTTTGAGAATCAGAGAATAGGATAATCAGGCTGCCATGAGATTACATTGCCTCTGAGAAAAGATGAACTTAAATTAACAAGCATTAAACATGCTTTTTCGTTTTTAGTTTTGGAATATATATATCATGCATTTGCCAATTCAACATTTTTCAGGTATACAATTTAGTGATGTCAATTATATTAATCATATCGTGCAAGCATCCCCCATTGTCGTTACCAAATTTCCCATCACCATAAACGTAAACTCGTAAAACGTGTGGACTTTGTGAAGTTGTTATTAGGTGTGGTTAAGTCAGTTCTGCCTCACAGTGACCCTGTGTACGACAGAAAGAAACACTGCCCGGTCCTGTATCATCCTCACGGTCATACCTGGGTTAAGTTCTGAACTGGCCCAAAGAGGCCGATTCACCTTTTCTCCACTTTTTCCCAGTCCATCATCTCTTATTCTCATTTGCATTAAGTTTACTTGATTTTTTTAAAATACTTTTAAATCTGGTAAAGCACCTGAGCAGAGTGAGGAAATGAAGTCATGTCCCACCATCGAGGTGGGTACCAGGGCTTTGTAACTGTAAAGTGCCATGAAAAGGAACAGTGGTGGTGTGGTCCCTGAACACTATGCTGTTGTCACTCCAGCCTTCTTCCTCCTAAGTGCCATTTAACAGCTTCTGAAAATCTTATTTATTGCCCCGTTTGCTTCGCTGTGGGAGCACCCTCATTTATGCAGTAAAAATGACAAGTCACCCTTCCAAGGATGCTTTCGCAAGCCCAAGAGGTCAAAACCATCTCTTCCTCCTGCCTTAGGAAAATCGCACCTGTCACATTTCTGAAACAGATACAAAAGGCTGAGCCAAGAAAACAATGAGCCGCCTAAATTAGCTTCACATCAGCAGACAGCTCCTTGGCTGTGCTCCAGGGAGGCAGCAGTGAGTGACTTGCTGGTTGGTTCCAGGTTGTATAATTAGAAAGCACATAGTGAAAGCAATTATGACCTGTTGGAACTTTCAGCCAAATATATTGCAGTTGCCAATAGTGAACAAGTGAGCGCTGATGGCTAAACAGATACTAAGATCTATCATGAAATAGTTGCTGCTTCTAAACGTATGTAGATGACAAAGCCTTGCTGCTGAAAGTGAAGAGGGCTTGAAGCACTTACTGATGAACATCAAAGACTACAGCCTTTAGTGTGGATTACACCTCAACATAAAGACAACAAAAATCTTCACAACTGGACCAATAAGCAACATCGTGATAAATGGAGAAAAGATTGAAATTGTCAAGAATTTAATTTTAATTGGATCCACAATTGATGCCTATGAAAGGAGCAGTCAAGAAATCAAACCACGTATGGCACTGGGCACATCTGCTGCAAAAGACCTCTTTAAAGCATTAAAGGGCAAAGATGTCACTTTGAAGGTACACTGGCCCAAGCCATGGTATTCTCAGTATCCTCATGTGCATGTGAAAGCTGGACAATGAATAAGGAAGGCAGAAGAAGTAGTGATGCATTTGAACTATGGTGTTGATGAAGAATATTGAATATACCATGGACTGCCAGAAGAACAAAGAGATCTGTCTTAGAAGAAGTGCAGCAGGAATGCTCCTGGGAGGTGAGAATGGCCAGACTTTGTCTCACCTACTATGATGATGTTGTCAGAAGGGACCTTTCCCTGAAGAAGGATATCATGCATGGTAAAGTGGAGGGTCAGCGAAAAAGGGGAAGGCCCTTAATGAGATGGATTGACATAGTGGCTGCAATGATGGGCTCAGGTATAGCAAGGATTGTGAGGCCAGCACAAGACCAGGCAGTGTTTCATTCTGTTGTACATAGGGTCGCTATGAGTTGGAGCCGACTTGACGGCCCTAACAACAACATATATCTAATTTGCTGCTATTGAAATAGGATATTTTCTTTCATAACATATTTCAGCTGGTTGTTTTTTCTAATTGAGAAAGCTGTTGAATTATATATTTAATATTAGCCAATGTCTGTGTCTGTTCCAAGTGGTTTCTTGTCTCTGTCATACAGGGTCCAGGTAGCTTGTCTGCTTATTCCACCATCTTCTATTAGCCACTTTCTAGACCTCAGGCCTAAGGCAATCACCTGCCACACACAGTGCTGGCGGTTCGAGCCCACCAGCTGCTCCCTGCCACATAGCCGGGCCCTCTCTTTCTAGGAGCTCTGGTAGCGTAGTGCCTAAGGCACTTGACTGCTAACCAGAAGGCTGGCAGTTCAGACCCACCGGTCACTCCTCAGACGGAAGGTTGAGCAATCTACTTCCACAGTGATACTGCCTCGGAAACCCAAGGAGGGGTCGCTATGAGTCAGGTCTGACTCGATGGCACATAAAAACAACAACAGAGGTCTCCAGAGAGTGACTGCCAGGAACCTCTTTTGGTAACGTATACCACTATTTCATAAGCCTTTTCTCTGAATAGCTTGGTCATAACAACAGGAGAGCTGATTTAAGTGCGTGGAAAAGTTGCCTTATACCTGTTGTTAAGGGTTGACTTGTCCCCCCAAAACAGGTGTTGTAAATCTTAAACCCCTATATCTGTAGATGTAATCCCATTTGGTAATAGAACTTTCTTTGTTATGTTACACTCATTGCCATTGAGTCAATTCTGACTCATAGTGACCCTGTAGGACAGAGTACAATTGCCTCCTAAGCTTCCCAAGGCTAGAATCTTTGCAGAAGCAAGACCACCACACCTTGCACTTGCTGAGTGGCTGGTAGGTTTGACAACTGACCTTCCCTTTAGTAGTGGCGCTTAACCACTGAGCTCCTTTTTGTTATGCTAATGAAACCCTTAGGAGCTCTGGTAGCATAATACTTAAGGCACTTGACTGCTAACCAGAAAGCTGGCAGTTCAAACCTACCAGCCACTCCTCGGAAGGAAGGTTGGGCAATCTATTACCATAGTGATACAGCCTCAGAAACCCAAGGAGGGGTTGCTATGAGTCGGTCCGACTTGATGGCACATAACAACAATGATACCCTTATCAGTGTGAACCAAAAAAAACCAAACTCACTGCCATGGAGTCAGATCCCACTCATAGTGACCCCTCCTTGGGTTTCCAAGGCAGTATCACTACGGAAGTAGATTGTCCAACCTGTAGGGTGTGTTTAAAACCAATCACCTTTGAGCTATAAAAAGCAGATTAGGCACAGAGAAGGGAGCACAAACGGAGGGAAAGTTACATGTGACAAGTACCTTCCCCCAGAGCAGGCAGAGAGAGAAAGCCTTCCTCTAAAGCCTCTTGACTGCTAACCAGAAAGCTGGTGGTTCAAACCCACCAGCCATTCCTCGGAAGGAAGATGAGGCAATCTACTTCCATAGTGATACTGCCTCGGAAACCCAAGGAGGGGCTATGAGTCAGGTCTGACTCAACGGCATATAACAACAACAACAAAGCCAACCAAAACCAAACTTACTGCCATCGAGTTGATTACAACTCACGGTGACGCTCCCATGGAGTTTCCAAGGCTGTAAATCTTTACAGAAGTAGATTCCTCCATCTACCTTACCCAGAGCACCTGGTGAGTTTGAACCACCAATCTTCTTGAAAGCAGCCAAATGCCTTAAGCACTGCACCACTAGAGTTCCCCATGACATCTAGCCTCCTGAACTATAAGAAAATAAGTTTCTGTTTGTTAAAGTCACCCACTTGTGGTATTTCTGTTATAGCAGCACTAAGAAACTACGACAAGTGCCTTTAAAATTGTGCTATGTTCCATTTAAATGTATTTTTCAACTTTTTATTGTCATAAAATACATATGCAGAGAAGTTACATGCATTTTCAAAAGGCTTGTTCTGATAAAGCTTATTCTTATCATTCCAAGCCAATGCAGATATTCCCAAAACATTTTTGAGATCTTCTGTGCTAGGAAGGAGCCCTGGTGGTGCAGTGCTTAAGCACCTGACTGCTAACCGAAAGGTCAGTGGTTTGAACCCACCAATCACTCCACAAGAGAAATATGTGGCAGTTTGCCTCTGTAAAGATTTACAACCTTGGAAACCCTATTTAAAAAAAAAAAAAAAACCTCACTGCCGTTGAGTTGGATCCGACTCATAGCGACCTCTCCTTGGGTTTCTGAGGCAGTATCACTATGGAAGTAGATTGACCCATCTTCCTTCTGAGGAGTGGCTGGTGGTTCAAACTGCCAGCCTTCAGGTAGCAGTCAGGTGCCTTAGGCACTACAGTACCAGAGCTCCCACTACGGAAACAGATTGCCCAATACGGGACAGTATTTTTCTGTTGTCTAGGGTCTGTATGAGTTGGAATCGACTCGATGACAATGGGTTTGGGTGTGTGGTAGGTACTGCATCAGAAATAAGATGTGTTCCTGACCTGAAGGGACTCCTGTGAATTAGGAGACAGTGTATAAATAACCCAGCAATTCCAGGTAGATTGTGTTCAGTGTGAGGTAAGGGAGGCAGGTCAGGGCAGAGTGGAACCCAGAGGAGAGAGCTCCAATGGGTCAGATGAGGTGGGCAATGAAGAAACAAGTGTCAGACCTGGGATCAAACAGGTGTAAGAGAAAATGACGTGCAAAGCCCTGCTACCCAAGTTGAAAAGGACATTTCAGTATTGCTAACTGAAACTGTGCAAACAAGCGCACTGCCAGCAAACTCGAACCAGTGCTCCCTTCCAGGACTAAGAGCTGCAGTTAAGAGAGGCAGTTGGATGTCAGTAACACCCCGTTCCAATTTAAAAAGATGGGCATTGCTTTAATCTTTGGTGTTCTTTTCATTTTAACAAGTGCAGCTCTCTTGGCTTCAGCAGAGCCAAAGCCTTCTCCCTGGGATGATATTAATTTATGAATGCTGTCAGATATCACTTGGAGAAATTCATTTGTAATTCTCATTTACGTATCTGACTTGTAGGAAGTATCTTCATGCCTTTTTTTTAATAACACTTTCATATTTTATGTAGTAGACTGCTGCAGTACCCTTGGCATCCTCCTGTGGTCTAATTTTGGGATGAACTTCTATGCTTCACAGCCCATGAAATTGAGCCACACTCAAAGAGAGAATGCAGCCTGCTGGGATCTCGAGAGGTCCCTTCCCATTTTAAAAATCATGGCTCCATGAGCAAAGCAAAAACCAAGTGTTGTTATTATTCATTTGTTCATGCACCTGTTTATCCATTGACCCCACCAGTCACCTGTCCCACCCACTCACCCACCTACCCATCCATCCTCTGCATCACCTTCTCCACCCATCCAGTCTCCTGCCCAGCTATACTTTCACTCATCTTCTGTTCTTCATCTCATGTTCTGTTCTTGCCTTCTCAAATGGCCTTTGAGTCGATTTTGACTAATGGCAACCCCACGTGTGCAGAGTAGAACTGTTTCATAGGGTTTTCAAGGCAGTGAGCTTTCAGAAGCAGATTTCCAGGTTTGACATGGGTTTCCTGGGTGGGATTGAACTCCCCAATTTTTGGTCAGTAGTTGAGTGCTTAACTCTTTGTACCTCTCAGGAACTCTTTCCTATCTTCTTATCTATTTACTCACCCATCCACCACATCAGACATAGGTTCAAATCTCTCTTGAAACGCCAATCCAAAACCATAGTTCTTTTTCCGTGCTGTAGCACCTTCCTCCCAGCAAGCTATAGTCCTAGCTCTATCAGCCCCTGTCCATTCTAGCTGCACCCAGCTGCTGGTACTGAAGACTTCCAGGCTCAGTCTTGCCCTGACTCTGGGCCAGTGCAAACAGAGCCAGTCACTGTGGATCAAGAGCTCCCATGACCTTCTATGGTGGGCTTTGGAATTCATCTGCTTCCCTGAACTTCTGGTGTCTGAGTGGCAGCTTTCATCCCACCACACCTCTACCAGTCTGAACCTGCTTGCCTGGTTCCTTAAGGCTGGGGTCAGCCCTCTACACTCCCATTGGCTCAGCTGAGCTCCTTCTTCAACTGGCTAGACCTCCCTGGAGCCACATCTCTGCAATCAGACTGATTATGAGATGGCCCCTGCCCAGAGATATAGGCTCTTGTGGCTATGGCCCCGCCTATTGCTCAGGCCACTTGGATGTTAAAAGTGACCCTGGTAGGATCTGAATTCACCATCCATCTTACGCACTGTGGTTGGGATTCCCAGAGAGACTCCAAGATACTGTTCTCTAGGCTGGGTTCTCTAGAGAAGCAAAACAAGTAAACCTTATATATCAAGAGAGAAATTTATCTTAGGAAAATGGCTCACACACTTTTTGAAGCTGGCAAGTCCCAAGTTCCTGGATCAAATGTCAAACTGGAGGCTTTTCTCAACTCACGCAGCTGCATGGGCTGACGAGCTTAAAGTTGGCAGGCAGTATATCGGCTGTTGACTCCAGCGGATGACGAATCCAAGATCACCAGGCAGAATGGTGGATTGTTCACTCATAGACAGTTGTAGGCATCACAACCAGACCCAGATCCACAGAAGAGTGTCTCTTTTCCCAGGATCTCCATATATATATTGGAAGCAGGCCACACCCCTAGGGAAACTCTCTTTCACTGGATTGGCTGCTCAAACATATACATCCGATCTCATCATGGGAATAACTACATCACAACTGCTTAAACCACTCAGAACCATGGTCCAGCCAAGTTGACACACAACCTGAACTATCACAGATGCAAATACAGGTAGTCCTTGACTTACAATGGGGTTCCATTCCAATAGCTCTGTTAAGTTAGTTCTGATGTAAGTTGATTACCTGTGTGCTTTTGTTTGAATCATCAGTAAACTCATAAGAATCCTCCTCTGGATTTGGTCTTCTATCCAAAATATCAACAGCTTCTCCATCTTGTGGATTGACCCTTGCCTCTTGTTTGCTAAAATTGTCTCTTTTATGCCAACAGCTCCTTTAACTGCCTCCAGAATCCTATTCTTACCCTTAATGATTTCTGAAACCATCAATGAGACAGTCCTACCTCACATTCTGTTTCGCTGACTTTCTTTCCATTATCATAGGCCTTAATGATCTTCATCTTTATAACCGTGTCAAGAATCTTCCTGCCTTTTTTGGGATTAGGACTTATAAAGCATGGCTTCTTGTGATGGACATTTTGTTGGGGATATCAGCGGTGTATTGTTGCAGTCAGAGAAACCTGAAAAAGTCGGCTTCACATTAACAACTGATGATCCTGGTGGTACAAATCACTCAATAAGATCACTCTGTAGGCAGAGTGAAGTCGACGTTGATGTGCTGACATTGAAGTCTGAGTCATAATAACTGTTGAGCACATGTGCAGTTCAGTTGCATGTTGTTAAGAGTTGAACATTGCCCAACTTTCTATTCATTATGACTCCTGACACTGATAGCAACTTCATTGCAGACCTTGTCATAGCCTGCTTGCTACAGAGCAGTGTTTTGAACAGTAGCTCACAAAATTAAACATGTGTGAGTGAACAGCTGAGAATGATCACATCGGCAAATTATGCACTGTAAGCTTGTATGTAGTATGTATTGTTGTTGTTGTTATTTGCTGTCGAGTTGGACCCGACTCATAGCAAGTGATCCCTCCTTGGGTTTCCAAGGCAGTATCACTATGGAAATAGATTTCCCCATCTTCCTTCCAAGGAGTGGCTGGTGGGTTTGAACTGCCTTCCTTCTGGTTAGCAGTCAAGTACCTTAGCCAGTATGCTACCAGAGCTCCCGTAGTACATATTACCAACCCTAAAATATACAAAAAGATAAGATGTACAGGGGGAAAAGAATG
>NW_006922320.1:388951-389546 GCF_000298275.1 Orycteropus afer afer | reverse complement strand
ACCCCAAAGGCAACTCCCTTCCATTGATTAACATCTCATAGCTGATTCTACTATGGAGGTGATTATAATCTCATCATGGGGAATAACTATATCCAGCTGCCCTGCCACTTAAAACCATGGCCCAGAGAAATTGACACACAACCTTAACTACCACAGAATGGAAACAGGAATTATTAGAGCTACATATTTTTCATTGTAACAGTGGTTCTCAATCAGAAGGGACTCCCCTCCTCTCCAGAAGACATTTGACAATGCTTGGACACATTTTGGTTGTCCCAGCTGGAAAGAGCTCATGACATCTAGTGGATGGAGGACAGGGATGTTGCTAAACATCCTACAATGCACAGTACAGTGCTGCACAACAAAGAATGATGCAGCCCCAAACATCAATAGAGGGCAGTTGTGGGTCAGTGGTAGAATTCTCCCCTTCCATATGGGAGAAGTGTCTTCAATCCTCGGTCTGTGCACCTCATGTGCAGCCGCTGGAGACTTGCCTGTTGCTGTGGTGCTGAGCAGGTTTCAGTGGAGCTGTCGAGCTAAGATGACTAGGAAGAAAGGGCTGGTAGTCTACTTCCAAAAACTAGCCAGTGAATAG
>NW_006922320.1:378481-378986 GCF_000298275.1 Orycteropus afer afer | reverse complement strand
ACTGGTTTTGTTTCTCTAGAGAACTCAGTCTAACACAGGGGCCAACTCAGTGGCATCTAACAGCAACATTATCAGCCTTGACGGCTGCTTTCATGGGTGTTGATTTTGCATTCAAGTGATATGAAATCTTTGACAACTTCAGTCTTTCTCCTTTTATCATGATGCTGCCTATTGGTCCAGTTGTGAGGTAAAAACAGATGGGGAAACAGATACTTGTTTCAGCTGGTGGTGATCTGAACTGGTCTGACTGTTCTCAAAGGCTGTTTGACAGTGTTTATGATGACTCTGATAGGAGCCCTGGTGGTGCAGTGATTAAAGCTCAGATGCTGACTGAAAGGTTGGTGGTTCGAAACCACCAGCCATTCCACAGGACAAAGATATGGCAGTCTGCTTCCATAAATATTTACAGCCTTAGAAACCCTATGGCATAGTTCTACTCTCTCCTATAGGGTCACTGTGAGTGGGATTCGATGACAATGAGGTTTTTTTTGAGTTTTCATTATGA
>NW_006922320.1:374928-377506 GCF_000298275.1 Orycteropus afer afer | reverse complement strand
CCAGTAATCTGCCATTTGAAGGAGTTCCCCAGGGGACACTTCTCTATTCTGAAGTGTAAGAATCATAGTTTTCAGTTGATCCCTAAGGAACTGTTTATGGGCCATTTGAAACATGGCCCCAGAATTATTTACCTTGCCTGATAAAATATGACCAACTCAATGGTTCTTTGTAGTGACAAAAATCAAATACAACATGGATCATAGGCCCAACATAGTTGTGAATTAGAGAGCTAAATATTTCCAAAGATCAAAATATTTCTAAATATCGCCAACTCTTCTTCCATCAATCAGGTAGTATCTTCTAGAATCTTAAAAAGCCAGCTGGTATTTTAGAGCTAGAAGAGACCCCAGAAATCAGAGAAAAAGAGGATTGGCATATGTGTCAATTTGCATGCTCCAAAAAGTGGGCACCAAGATGAATTTAGATGGTTAAGAGGTTTATTGGGGAAGTATCTGTGAAAGATAAAGGGAGAGGATGCAGGCGTAGGCAGGGAGTATCTATTGACCATGATGTAGATCTGACACCTGAGAAAGGGGAGAGGAAAGGAAGGAGGTTTTGGTTGGAGAATCTTCTGACTGTGGTACAGCTAGGCTAATAAGGAATTCCTCAGCAAAGACTTCTCATTAGAGGAGCCCTGTGCTGGGAAGAAATGGCCCAGCTTTAGTACCCCTAGTGTGCTTAGTTGTTGGTAGAAGCAGCTGTGGGCAGAGGGGCATTGCCTTGGTGTGAATGTCACTGTAAATTCAAAGATATACAAGATGGAGGCTGTCAACTAACTCCTCACATCAGGTTCTCCTGAAGGGATAGCTGAGCAACATGCCTCCAGGGCTACCAAAACATGCTCGCTATCAAAGAGCAAAACCAAAACGCCCTGTGGCAGTTATGTGCCAACTAGGCTGGGCCTGATTTTGAGTGGCTGGGCAACTGGTTGTAGTTATTCCCCATGATGAAACTGGTAATCAACTCCATGGTGGAATCTACTGTGAGCAGCTGAGTAGCTGCCTTGGGGATGTGATCTGCTTCTTGTATATAAGGAGAAGCATTGGGAATGGTCTGTGGCTTTTGGCACGCTTGAATCCTGCATGTAGCCGAGTCATTGTTCAGCAGCCTGCCATGTTGTCTACCAGTCTTGGGACTCTTAATGGACTTGAATCAGTGGCCCACCATGTTGTTTGGTAATATTGGGACTGTGTCACTTTTATTTGACAACCTTGGGCTTGTTAGCTTCAGCAGCCAGCAGCTGTCTGAGTGAAGAGATACTTCTAGCTCCAGTGGGCCAGGAGCAAGAGGCAAAGCTGAAGCCCAAGGTTGAGGGGCTTTCACCCAGCCCCTAGAGCCTGGCACTTTGAACTCAGACCTCTAGCCTCCAAAATTGTAAAAGAATAAACTCCTGTTGGTTAAAGCCATCCCATTTGCAGTATTACCTGTTAGACCAGCACGAGATAACCTAAACATCCCTTCCTGGCTTTAGTCTTCTCCTTAGCTCTTATCACTATTTAACAACTCATTTATTTTACTTATTTTATATGTTTATTGTGTGGCTCTCCCCCATAGAATGTTAGCTTCATGTGTGCAAGGATCTGGGTCTGTTTTAAGCATTCTGCACCCCTGATGCCTAGAACAGTGCCTGGCACATAGTAGTCTCTCAATAAATATTTGCCGAACAATTGAACAAAAGGGGGATGCCTGCGTAGGGGGAGATATATTTCGTGTTCTGAGGATACTCTTTTTCCTTACAAAGAAATTGTTGGTGGGTGGGTAGATAGATAGATAGATAGATTTTTTTTTTTTTTTAAATAATGAGTTGACACTTTATCCCCACCAGCTACAAGACTCCAGGACAAGAGACAGTATGGATCTGCAGTTGTGTTTCATGTGGCACCAACAGTGATGCCAGCTGTGATAAAAAAGAACTATATGATACAAAACATAAGTTACCTGCCGAGGTGCCGTGATACAGAGCACCTGGGCACCTGGATGCTGGCTCCCGGTGACAGTTACCTTTTGTAAATATTAAATAAGTATAACCCTGAAGCTGCTCCCTCATCTGTCCCAGCTAGCTTCCCACCGTGCAGCTGCCACTCCTCTTTGACTCTCTTTTGTAACTGGAACAATGAGGCCAGCTTGACAGCAGGGCTCTGCCAGAGACAGAATTATGCTGGTTATTTCAAGAAGTGAAGATTAACAACAGCCCAACTGGGACTTAAAAGCAACAGTGAAAAGTCCCCACAAGATACCAAATTATTCCATAAATACCTACATGTGCTTTTTGTATGTTGTTGTTAGGTGCCATCGAGTCGTCTCCGACTCATAGTGACCCCACGCACAGCAGAATGAAATACTGCCCAGTCCCGTGCCAGCTCCATGATGCCTGCTATATTTGAGCCCATTGCTACAGCCACTATGTCAATCCATCTCGTTGAGGGCCTTCCCCTCTTTCGTCGACCCTCCACCTCACCAAGCATGACATCCTTCTCCAGGGAATGGTCCCTTCTGACAACATGACCAAAGTAGGTGAGAGAGTCTGGCTGTTCTCACTTCCAATGAGCATTCTGGCTGCACTTCCTCCAGGACAGA